>NW_028187278.1:0-15000 GCF_964204655.1 Triturus cristatus | reverse complement strand
GAACCCCTACACTGAACGAACACCACTGCACTGCCCTAAACCCTGAAACACCAGCCCCAGCACGACCCCCTACACTCCCCAAACACCACTGCACTGCACTACACCTTGAAACACCGGCCCCAGCATGACCCCCTACATTGCCTGAACACCATTGCACTGCCCTAAACCCTGAAACACCGGCCACAGCATGACCCGCTACATTTCCCGAACAACACTGCACTGCCCTAAACCCTGAAACACCCGCACCAGCACGACCCCCTACACTGCCCGAACACCACTGCACTGCCCTACACCCTGAAACACCAGCCCCAGAACGACCCCCTACACTGCACGAACACCACTGCACTGCCCTAAACCCTGAAACACCAGCCACAGCACTACCCCCTACACTCGCCGAACACCACTGCACTGCGCCAAACCCTGAAACACCAGCCCCAGCACAACCCCCTACACTGACCGAACACCACTGCAGTGCCCTAAACCCTAAAACACCATCCCTAGCACAACCCCCTACACTGCCCGAACACCACTGCACTACATCCTGAAACACCAGCCCCAGCACAACCCCCTACACTGCCCAAACACCACTGCACTGCCCTAAACCCTAAAAACACCGGCCCCAGCATGACCCCCTACACTGCCCAAACACCACTGCACTAAACCCTGAAACATCAGTCCCAGCAGGACCCCTACACTGCCCGAACCCCACTGCACTTCCCTAAACCCTGAAACACCAGCCCCAGCACGACCCCCCACACTATCCAAACACCACTGCACTACCGCAAACCCTGAAACACCACCCCCAGCACGACCCAATACACTGCCCGGACACCACTGCTCGGCCCTAAACCCTGAAAGAATACCCCCAGCACAACCCCCTACTCTTCCCGAACACCACTGCTCGGCCATAAACATTGAAACACCGCCCCCAACACGACCCCCTACTCTACCCGAACACCACTGCACTGCCCTAAACCCTGAAACAACGGCCCCAGCAAGACCCCCTACGATCCCTGAACACCACTGCTCTGCCCTAAACCCTGAAATACCGGCCCCAGCATGACCCCCTTCTATCCCCGAACACCACTGCACAGCCCTAAACCCTGAAACACCGGCCCCACCACGACCCCCTACACTGCCCGAACACCACTGCCCTACACCCTGAAACACCAGCCCCAGCACGACCCCTTCACTGCCCGAACACCACTATACTGTCCTACACCCTGAAAGACCGGCCCCAGCACAACCCCCAACACTGCCCGAACACCACTGCATTGCCCTACACCCGGAAACTCCGGCCCCAGCACGACCCCCTACACTGCCCGAACACCACTGCACTGCCCTAAACCCTGAAACACCGGCCCCAGCACGACCCCCTACACTGCCCGAACACCACTGCTCTGACCTACACCCTGAAACACCGGCCCCAGCACGACCCCCTATACTTCCCGAACACCACTGCACTGCCCTAAACCCTAAAAACACCGGCCCCAGCATGACCCCCTACACTTGCCAAACACCACTGCACTAAACCCTGAAACATCAGTCCCAGCATGACCCCTACACTGCCCGAACCCCACTGCACTTCCCTAAACCCTGAAACACCAGCCCCAGCACGACCCCCCACACTATCCAAACACCACTGCACTACCGCAAACCCTGAAACACCACCCCCAGCACGACCCAATACACTGCCCGGACACCACTGCTCGGCCCTAAACCCTGAAAGAATACCCCCAGCACAACCCCCTACTCTTCCCGAACACCACTGCTCGGCCATAAACATTGAAACACCGCCCCCAACACGACCCCCTACTCTACCCGAACACCACTGCACTGCCCTAAACCCTGAAACAACGGCCCCAGCAAGACCCCCTACGATCCCTGAACACCACTGCTCTGCCCTAAACCCTGAAATACCGGCCCCAGCATGACCCCCTTCTATCCCCGAACACCACTGCACAGCCCTAAACCCTGAAACACCGGCCCCACCACGACCCCCTACACTGCCCGAACACCACTGCCCTACACCCTGAAACACCAGCCCCAGCACGACCCCTTCACTGCCCGAACACCACTATACTGTCCTACACCCTGAAAGACCGGCCCCAGCACAACCCCCAACACTGCCCGAACACCACTGCATTGCCCTACACCCGGAAACTCCGGCCCCAGCACGACCCCCTACACTGCCCGAACACCACTGCACTGCCCTAAACCCTGAAACACTGGCCCCAGCACGACCCCCTACACTGCCCGAACACCACTGCTCTGTCCTACACCCTGAAACACCGGCCCCAGCACGACCCCCTATACTTCCCGAACACCACTGCACTGCCCTAAACACTGAAACACCGGCCCCAGCACGACCCCCTACCCACCTCGAACACCAATGCACTGCCCTAAACCCTGAAACACCTGCCCCAGCATGACCCCCTACACTCACCGAACACCACTGCACTGCCCTAAACCCTGAAGCAACGGCCCCAGCACTACCCCTACACTGCCCGAACACCACTACACTGCCCTACACCCTGAAACACCGGCCCCAGCACGACCCCCTACACTGCTCAAACACCACTGCACTGCCCTTCACCCTGAAACACCGTCCCCAGCATGACACCCTACACTCCCCGAACACCACTGCACTGCCCTACACCCTGAAACACCGGCCCCAGCACGACCCCCTACACTGCCTGAACACCACTGCACTGCCCTACAACCTGAAACACCGGCCCCAGAATGACCCCCTACACTGCCCGAACACCACTGCACTGCCCTAAACCCTAAAACACCGGCCACAGCACGACCCCCTACACTCCCCGAACACCACTGCAATGCCCTAAACCCTGAAACACCGGCACCAGCATGACCCCCTACACCCCCGAACACCACTGCACTGCCCTAAACCCTGAAACACCGGCCCCAGCACGACCCCTATACTCCCCGAACAGCACTGCACTGCTCTAAACCCTGAAACACCAGCCCCAGCACTGCCCCTACACACCCCAAACACCACAGCACTGCCCTAAACCCTGAAACACCGGCCCCAGCACGACCCCCCACACAGCCTGAACACCACTGCACTGCCCTAAACCCTGAAACAGCAGCCCCTGCATGACCCCCCACACTGCCCGAACACCACTGCACTGACCTAAACCCTGAAACACCGGCCCCAGCAAGACCCCCTACGATATCTGATCACCACTGCTCTGACCTAAACCCTGAAATACCGGTCCCAGCACGACCCCCTACGCTCCCCTGACACCACTGCACAGCCCTGAACCCTAAAACACCGGCCCCATCATGACCCCCTACACTCCCCGAACACCACTGCACTACCCTAAACCCTGAAACACCGGCCCCAGCACGATCCCCTACACTGCCCGAACACCACTGCACTGCCCTACACCCGGAAACTCCGGCCCCAGCACGAAACCCTACAACGCCCGAACACCACTGCACTGCCCTACACCCTGAAACACTGGCCCCAGCACGACCCCCTACACTGCCTGAACACCAATGCACTGCCCTAAACCCTGAAACACCTGCCCCAGCATGACCCCCTACACTCACCGAACACCACTGCACTGCCCTAAACCCTGAAGCAACGGCCCCAGCACGAACCCCTACAACGCCCGAACACCACTGCACTGCCCTACACCCTGAAACACTGGCCCCAGCACGACCCCCTGCACTGCCCGAACACCACTGCTCTGACCTTACACCCTGAAACACCGGCCCCAGCATGACCCCCTACACTGCCAGAACACCACTACACTGTCCTACACGTGAAACACCAGCCCCAGCACAACCCCCAACACTGCCCGAACACCACTGCACTGCCCTAAACCCTGAAACATCGGCACCAGCACGACCCCCTACACTCCCCCACACCAGCACGACCCCCTACACTCCCCCAACACCACTGCACTGCCCTAAACCCTGAAACACCGGCCCCAGCACGACCCCCTACACTGAACGAACACCACTGTACTGCCCTAAACCCAGAAACAACAGCCCCAGCATGACCACCCCAATGAACTTACACCACTGCACTGCCCTAAACCCCTAAACAATGGCCCCAGCAAGACCCCCTTCACTGCCCGAACACCACTACACTGCCCTACACCCTGAAACACCGGCCCCAGCGCGACCCCCTACACTGCTCTAACACCACTGCACTACCCTTCACCCTGAAACACCAGCCCCAGCATGACGCCCTACACTCCCTGAACACCACTGCACTGCCCTACACCCTGAAACACTGGCCCAAGCACGACCCCCTACACTGCCCGAACAGCACTGCACTGCCCTACAACCTGAAACACCGGCCCCAGAATGACCCCCTACACAGCCCGAACACCACTGCACTGCCCTAAACCCTGAAACACCCGCCACAGCACGACCCCCTACACTTCCCGAACACCACTGCACTGCCCTAAACCCTGAAACACCGGCACCAGCACGACCCCCTACACTCCCCGAACACCACTGCACTGCCCTAAACCCTGAAACACCGGCCCCAGCACGACCCCCTATACTCCCCGAACACCACTGCACTGCTCTAAACCCTGAAACACCAGCCCCAGCACTACCCCATCACTCCCCAAACACCACAGCACTGCCCTAAACCCTGAAACACCGGCCCCAGCACAACCCCCCACACTGCCTGAACACCACTGCACTGCCCTAAACCCTGAAACAGCAGCCCCTGCATGAACCCCCACACTGCCCGAACACCACTGCACTGCCCTAAACCCTGAAACACAGCCCCTGCCTGACCCCCCACACTTCCCGAACACCACTGCACTGCCCTAAACCCTGAAACACCGGCCCCAGCACGACCCCCTGCACTGCCCGAACCCCACTGCTCTGACCTTACACCCTGAAACACCGGCCCCAGCAAGACCCCCTACACTGCCCGAACACCACCGCACTGCCCTAAACCCTGAAACACCAGCCACAGCACGACCCCATACACTCCCCGAACACCACAGCACTGCCCTAAACCCTGAAACACCGGCACCAGCATGACCCCCTACACTATCCGAACACCACTGCACTGCCCTAAACCCTGAAACACCGGCCCCAGCAGGACCCCCTACCTTGCCCGAACACCACTGCACTGCCCTAAACCCTGAAACACCAGCCACAGCACGACAACCTACACTCCCCAAACACCACTGCACTGCCCTATACCCTTAAACACCGGCACCAGCACGACCCCCTACACTCCCCGAAAACCACTGCACTGCCCTAAACCCTGAAACACCGGCCCCAGCACGACCCCTACACTGAACGAACACCACTGCACTGCCCTAAACCCTGAAACACCAGCCCCAGCACGACCCCCTACACTGCCCGAACACCACTGCACTGCTCTAAACCCTGAAACAAAGCCCCTGAATGACCCACCACACTTCCCGAACACCACTGAACTGCCCTAAAGACTGAAACGCCACCCCCAGCACGACCCCCTACACTGCCCGAACAACACTGCCCTACCCCCAGAAACACCGGCCCCAGCACGACCCCCTACACTTCCGGAACACCACTGCACTGCCCTAAACCCTAAAAATACCGGCCCCAGCACGAACCCCTACACTGAACGAACACCACTGCACTGCCCTAAACCCTGAAACACCAGCCCCAGCACGACCCCCTACACTGCCCGAACACCACTGCACTACACCCTGAAACACCGGCCCCAGCATGACCCCTTACACTGCCCGAACACCACTGCTCTGACCTACACCCTGAAACACCAGCCCCAGCACGACCCCCTACACTTTCCGAACACCACTGCACTGCCCTAAACCCTGAAACACTGGCACAAGCACGACCCCCTATGCTCCACGAACACCACTGCACAGCCCTAAACCCTGAAACACCGGCCCCAGCATGACCCCCTACACTCCCCGAACACCACTGCACTGTCCTAAACCCTGAAACACCGGCCCCAGCATGATCCCCTACACTGCCCGAACACCACTGCACTGCCCTACACCCTGAAATACCGGCCCCAGCACGACCCCCTACGCTCCGCGAACACCACTGCACAGCCCTACTCCCTGACACACCGGCCCCAGCATGACCCCCTACACTGCCCGAACACCACTACACTGTCCTACACCCTGATATACCAGCCCCAGCACAACCCCCAACACTGCCCGAATGCCACTGCACTGCCCTACACCCGGAAACTCTGGCCCCAGCACAACCCCCTACACTGTCTGAACACCACTGCACTGCCCTACACCCTGAAACACTGGCCACAGCACGACCCCCTACACTGCCTGAACACCACTGCACTGCCCTAAACCCTGAAACACCGGCCCCAGCACGACCCCCTGCACTGCCCGAACCCCACTGCTCTGACCTTACACCCTGAAACACCGGCCCCAGCAAGACCCCCTACACTGCCCGAACACCACCGCACTGCCCTAAACCCTGAAACATCAGCCACAGCACGACCCCCTACACTCCCCGAACACCACAGCACTGCCCTAAACCCTGAAACACCGGCACCAGCATGACCCCCTACACTCTCCGAACACCACTGCACTGCCCTAAACCCTGAAACACCGGCCCCAGCAGGACCCCCTACCCTGCCCGAACACCACTGCACTGCCCTAAACCCTGAAACACCAGCCACAGCACGACAACCTACACTCCCCGAAAACCACTGCACTGCCCTAAACCCTGAAACACTGGCCCCAGCACGACCCCTACACTGAACGAACACCACTGAACTGCCCTAAAGACTGAAACGCCACCCCCAGCACGACCCCCTACACTGCCCGAACAACACTGCCCTACCCCCAGAAACACCGGCCCCAGCACGACCCCCTACACTTCCGGAACACCACTGCACTGCCCTACACCCTGAAATACCGGCCCCAGCACAACCCCCTACGCTGCGCGAACACCACTGCACAGCCCTACACCCTGACACACTGGCCCCAGCATGACCCCTACACTCCCCGAACACCACTGTACTGCCCTAAACCCTGAAACACCGGCCCCAGCACGATCCCCTACACTGCCCGAACACCACTGCACTGCCCTACACCCTGAAACTCCGGCCCCAGCACGACCCCCTACACTGCCCGAACACCACTGCACTGCCCTAAACCCTGAAACACCGGCCCCAGCATGACCCCTACACTGAACGAACACCACTGCACTGCCCTAAACCCTGAAACACCAGCCCCAGCACGACCCCCTACACTGCCCGAACACCACTGCACTGCTCTAAACCCTGAAACAAAGCCCCTGAATGACCCACCACACTTCCCGAACACCACTGAACTGCCCTAAAGACAAATGCCACCCCCAGCACGACCCCCTACACTGCCCGAACAACACTGCCCTACCCCCAGAAACACCGGCCTCAGCACGACCCCCTACACTTCCGGAACACCACTGCACTGCCCTAAACCCTAAAAATACCGGCCCCAGCACGAACCCCTACACTGAACGAACACCACTGCACTGCCCTAAACCCTGAAACACCAGCCCCAGCACGACCCCCTACACTGCCCAAACACCACTGCACTACACCCTGAAACACCAGCCCCAGCACAAACCCTTACACTGCCCAAACACCACTGCACTGCCCTAAACCCTAAAAACACCGGCCCCAGCAAGACCCCCTACACTGCCCGAACACCACTGAACTACCCAAAACCCTAAAAACACTGGCCCCAGCATGACCCGCTAAACTCCCTGAACACCACTGCACTGCCCTAAACCCTGAAACACCGGCCCCAGCACGAACCCCTACACTGAACGAACACCACTGCACTGCCCTAAACCCTGAAACACCAGCCCCAGCATGACCCCCTACACTCCCCAAACACCACTGCACTGCCCTACACCTTGAAACACCGGCCCCAGCATGACCCCCTACATTGCCTGAACACCACTGCACTGCCCTAAACCCTGAAACACCGGCCACAGCATGACCCGCTACATTTCCCGAACAACACTGCACTGCCCTAAACCCTGAAACACCCGCACCAGCATGACCCCCTACACTGCCCGAACACCACTGCACTGCCCTACACCCTGAAACACCAGCCCCAGAACGACCCCCTACACTGCACGAACACCACTGCACTGCCCTAAACCCTGAAACACCGGCCACAGCACTACCCACTACACTCGCCGAACACCACTGCACTGCGCCAAACCCTGAAACACCAGCCCCAGCACAACCCCCTACACTGACCGAACACCACTGCAGTGCCCTAAACCCTGAAACACCATCCCTAGCACGACCCCCTACACTGCCCGAACACCACTGCACTACATCCTGAAACACCAGCCCCAGCACAACCCCCTACACTGCCCAAACACCACTGCACTGCCCTAAACCCTAAAAACACCGGCCCCAGCATGACCCCCTACACTGCCCAAACACCACTGCACTAAACCCTGAAACATCAGTCCCAGCATGACCCCTACACTGCCCGAACCCCACTGCACTTCCCTAAACCCTGAAACACCAGCCCCAGCACGACCCCCCACACTATCCAAACACCACTGCACTGCCGCAAACCCTGAAACACCACCCCCAGCACGACCCAATACACTGCCCGGACACCACTGCTCAGCCCTAAACCCTGAAAGAATACCCCCAGCACAACCCCCTACTCTTCCCGAACACCACTGCTCGGCCATTATCATTGAAACACCGCCCCCAACACGACCCCCTACTCTACCCGAACACCACTGCACTGCCCTAAACCCTGAAACAACGGCCCCAGCAAGACCCCCTACGATCCCTGAACACCACTGCTCTGCCCTAAACCCTGAAATACCGGCCCCAGCATGACCCCCTTCTATCCCCGAACACCACTGCACAGCCCTAAACCCTGAAACACCGGCCCCACCACGACCCCCTACACTGCCCGAACACCACTATACTGTCCTACACCCTGAAAGACCGGCCCCAGCACAACCCCCAACACTGCCCGAACACCACTGCATTGCCCTACACCCGGAAACTCCGGCCCCAGCACGACCCCCTACACTGCCCGAACACCACTGCACTGCCCTAAACCCTGAAACACCGGCCCCAGCACGACCCCCTACACTGCCCGAACACCACTGCTCTGACCTACACCCAGAAACACCGGCCCCAGCACGACCCCCTATACTTCCCGAACACCACTGCACTGCCATAAACACTGAAACACCGGCCCCAGCACGACCCCCTACCCACCTCGAACACCAATGCACTGCCCTAAACCCTGAAACACCTGCCCCAGCATGACCCCCTACACTCACTGAACACCACTGCACTGCCCTAAACCCTGAAACAACGGCCCCAGCACTACCCCTACACTGCCCGAACACCACTACACTGCCCTACACCCTGAAACACCGGCCCCAGCACGACCCCCTACACTGCTCAAACACCACTGCACTGCCCTTCACCCTGAAACACCGTCCCCAGCATGACACCCTACACTCCCCGAACACCACTGCACTGCCCTACACCCTGAAACACCGGCCCCAGCACGACCCCCTACACTGCCTGAACACCACTGCACTGCCCTACAACCTGAAACACCGGCCCCAGAATGACCCCCTACAC
This sequence comes from Triturus cristatus, assembly GCF_964204655.1. Lineage (NCBI taxonomy): Eukaryota > Metazoa > Chordata > Amphibia > Caudata > Salamandridae > Triturus > Triturus cristatus. Next base: position 5,393 of record NW_028187278.1, on the reverse strand, counting down.
TGCCCGAACACCACTGCACTGCCCTAAACCCTAAAACACCGGCCACAGCACGACCCCCTACACTCCCCGAACACCACTGCAATGCCCTAAACCCTGAAACACCGGCACCAGCATGACCCCCTACACCCCCGAACACCACTGCACTGCCCTAAACCCTGAAACACCGGCCCCAGCACGACCCCTATACTCCCCGAACAGCACTGCACTGCTCTAAACCCTGAAACACCAGCCCCAGCACTACCCCTACACTCCCCAAACACCACAGCACTGCCCTAAACCCTGAAACACCGGCCCCAGCACGACCCCCCACACAGCCTGAACACCACTGCACTGCCCTAAACCCTGAAACAGCAGCCCCTGCATGACCCCCCACACTGCCCGAACACCACTGCACTGACCTAAACCCTGAAACACCGGCCCCAGCAAGACCCCCTACGATATCTGATCACCACTGCTCTGACCTAAACCCTGAAATACCGGTCCCAGCACGACCCCCTACGCTCCCCTAACACCACTGCACAGCCCTGAACCCTAAAACACCGGCCCCATCATGACCCCCTACACTCCCCGAACACCACTGCACTACCCTAAACCCTGAAACACCGGCCCCAGCACGATCCCCTACACTGCCCGAACACCACTGCACTGCCCTACCCCCTGAAACCCCGGCCCCCGCACGACCCCCTACTCTGCCCGAACACCACTACACTGTCCTACACCCTGAAACACCAGCCCCAGCACAACCCCCAACACTGCCCGAACACCACTGCACTGCCCTACACCCGGAAACTCCGGCCCCAGCACGAACCCCTACAACGCCCGAACACCACTGCACTGCCCTACACCCTGAAACACTGGCCCCAGCACGACCCCCTACACTGCCTGAACACCACTGCACTGCCCTAAACCCTGAAACACCGACCCCAGCACGACCCCCTGCACTGCCCGAACACCACTGCTCTGACCTTACACCCTGAAACACCGGCCCCAGCATGACCCCCTACACTGCCAGAACACCACTACACTGTCCTACACGTGAAACACCAGCCCCAGCACAACCCCCAACACTGCCCGAACACCACTGCACTGCCCTAAACCCTGAAACATCGGCACCAGCACGACCCCCTACACTCCCCCACATCAGCACGACTCCCTACACTCCCCCAACACCACTGCACTGCCCTAAACCCTGAAACACCGGCCCCAGCACGACCCCCTACACTGAACAAACACCACTGTACTGCCCTAAATCCTGAAACAACAGCCCCAGCATGACCACCCCAATGAACTTACACCACTGCACTGCCCTAAACCCCTAAACAATGGCCCCAGCAAGACCCCCTTCACTGCCCGAACACCACTGCACTACCCTTCACCCTGAAACACCAGCCCCAGCATGACGCCCTACACTCCCTGAACACCACTGCACTGCCCTACACCCTGAAACACTGGCCCAAGCACGACCCCCTACACTGCCCGAACAGCACTGCACTGCCCTACAACCTGAAACACCGGCCCCAGAATGACCCCCTACACAGCCCGAACACCACTGCACTGCCCTAAACCCTGAAACACCCGCCACAGCACGACCCCCTACACTTCCCGAACACCACTGCACTGCCCTAAACCCTGAAACACCGGCACCAGCACGACCCCCTACACTCCCCGAACACCACTGCACTGCCCTAAACCCTGAAACACCGGCCCCAGCACGACCCCCTATACTCCCCGAACACCACTGCACTGCTCTAAACCCTGAAACACCAGCCCCAGCACTACCCCATCACTCCCCAAACACCACAGCACTGCCCTAAGCCCTGAAACACCGGCCCCAGCACAACACCCCACACTGCATGAACACCACTGCACTGCCCTAAACCCTGAAACAGCAGCCCCTGCATGAACCCCCACACTGCCCGAACACCACTGCACTGCCCTAAACCCTGAAACACAGCCCTGCCTGACCCCCCACACTTCCCGAACACCAATGCACTGCCCTAAACCCTGAAACACCTGCCCCAGCATGACCCCTACACTCCCCGAACACCACTGCACTGCCCTAAACCCTGAAACAACGGCCCCAGCACTACCCCTACACTGCCCGAACACCACTACACTGCCCTACACCCTGAAACACCGGCCCCAGCACGACCCCCTACACTGCTCGAACACCACTGCACTGCCCTTCACCCTGAAACACCGTCCCCAGCATGACACCCTACACTCCCCGAACACCACTGCACTGCCCTACACCCTGAAACACCGGCCCCAGCACGACCCCCTACACTGCCTGAACACCACTGCACTGCCCTACAACCTGAAACACCGGCCCCAGAATGACCCCCTACACTGCCTGAACACCACTGCACTGCCCTAAACCCTAAAACACCGGCCACAGCACGACCCCCTACACTCCCTGAACACCACTGCAATGCCCTAAACCCTGAAACACCGGCACCAGCATGACCCCCTACACCCCCGAACACCACTGCACTGCCCTAAACCCTGAAACACCGGCCCCAGCACGACCCCTATACTCCCCGAACAGCACTGCACTGCTCTAAACCCTGAAACACCAGCCCCAGCACTACCCCTACACTCCCCAAACACCACAGCACTGCCCTAAACCCTAAAACACCGGCCCCAGCACGACCCCCCACACAGCCTGAACACCACTGCACTGCCCTAAACCCTGAAACAGCAGCCCCTGCATGACCCCCCACACTGCCCGAACACCACTGCACTGCCCTAAACCCTGAAACACAGCCCCTGTATGACCCCCCACACTTCCCGAAAACCACTGCACTAAACCCTGAAACAGCACCCCCAGCACGACCCACTACACTGCCCGAACAACACTGCCCTACACCCAGAAACACCGGCCCCAGCACAACCCCCTACACTTCCCGAACACCACTGCACTGCCCTACAGCCTGAAACATTGGCCCCAGCACGACCCGCTACACTGCCCGAACACCACTGCTCGGCCCTAAACCTTGAAACACCACCCCTCACACAACCCCCTACACTGCCCGAACAGCACTGCACTGCCCTAAACCCTGAAACACCGGCCCCAGCACGACCCCTATGCTCCCCGAACAGCACTGCACTGCTCTAAACCCTGAAACACCAGCCCCAGCACTACCCCTACACTCCCCAAACACCACAGCACTGCCCTAAACCCTGAAACACCGGCCCCAGCACGACCCCCCACACAGCCTGAACACCACTGCACTGCCCTAAGCCCTGAAACAGCAGCCCCTGCATGACCCCCCACACTGCCCGAACACCACTGCACTGCCCTAAACCCTGAAACACAGCCCCTGTATGACCCCCCCAAACTTCCCGAAAACCACTGCACTAAACCCTGAAACAGCACCCCCAGCACGACCCACTACACTGCCCGAACAACACTGCCCTACACCCAGAAACAACGGCCCCAGCACTACCCCTACACTGCCCGAACACCACTACACTGCCCTACACCCTGAAACACCGGCCCCAGCACGACCCCCTACACTGCTCGAACACCACTGCACTGCCCTTCACCCTGAAACACCGTCCCCAGCATGACACCCTACACTCCCCGAACACCACTGCACTGCCCTACACCCTGAAACACCGGCCCCAGCACGACCCCCTACACTGCCTGAACACCACTGCACTGCCCAACAACCTGAAACACCGGCCCCAGAATGACCCCCTACACTGCCTGAACACCACTGCACTGCCCTAAACCCTAAAACACCGGCCACAGCACGACCCCCTACACTCCCCGAACACCACTGCAATGCCCTAAACCCTGAAACTCCGGCACCAGCATGACCCCCTACACCCCCGAACACCACTGCACTGCCCTAAACCCTGAAACACCGGCCCCAGCACGACCCCTATACTCCCCGAACAGCACTGCACTGCTCTAAACCCTGAAACACCAGCCCCAGCACTACCCCTACACTCCCCAAACACCACAGCACTGCCCTAAACCCTGAAACACCGGCCCCAGCACGACCCCCCACACAGCCTGAACACCACTGCACTGCCCTAAACCCTGAAACAGCAGCCCCTGCATGACCCCCCACACTGCCCGAACACCACTGCACTGCCCTAAACCCTGAAACACAGCCCCTGTATGACCCCCCACACTTCCCGAAAACCACTGAACTAAACCCTGAAACAGCACCCCCAGCACGACCCACTACACTGCCCGAACAACACTGCCCTACACCCAGAAACACCGGCCCTAGCACAACCCCCTACACTTCCTGAACACCACTGCACTGCCCTACAGCCTGAAACACTGGCCCCAGCACGACCCGCTACACTGCCCGAACACCACTGCTCGGCCCTAAACCTTGAAACACCACCCCTCACACAACCCCCTACACTGCCCGAACAGCACTGCACTGCCCTAAACCCTGAAACACCGGCCCCAGCAAGACCCCCTACGATCCCTGATCACCACTGCTCTGACCTAAACCCTGAAATACCGGTCCCAGCACGACCCCCTACGCTCCCCTAACACCACTGCACAGCCCTGAACCCTAAAACACCGGCCCCATCATGACCCCCTACACTCCCCGAACACTACTGCACTGCCCTAAACCCTGAAACACCGGCCCCAGCACGATCCCCTACACTGCCCGAACACCACTGCACTGCCCTACCCCTGAAACCCCGGCCCCAGCACGACCCCCTACTCTGCCCGAACACCACTACACTGTCCTACACCCTGAAACACCAGCCCCAGCACAACCCCCAACACTGCCCGAACACCACTGCACTGCCCTACACCCGGAAACTCCGGCCCCAGAACGAACCCCTACAACGCCCGAACACCACTGCACTGCCCTACACCCTGAAACACTGGCCCCAGCATGACCCCCTACACTGCCTGAACACCACTGCACTGCCCTAAACCCTGAAACACCGACCCCAGCACGAACCCCTGCACTGCCCGAACACCACTGCTCTGACCTTACACCCTGAAACACCGGCCCCAGCATAACCCCCTACACTGCCAGAACACCACTACACTGTCCTACACGTGAAACACTGGCCCCAGCACGACCCGCTACACTGCCCGAACACCACTGCTCGGCCCTAAACCTTGAAACACCACCCCTCACACAACCCCCTACACTGCCCGAACAGCACTGCACTGCCCTAAACCCTGAAACACCGGCCCCAGCAAGACCCCCTACGATCCCTGATCACCACTGCTCTGACCTAAACCCTGAAATACCGGTCCCAGCACGACCCCCTACGCTCCCCTAACACCACTGCACAGCCCTGAACCCTAAAACACCGGCCCCATCATGACCCCCTACACTCCCCGAACACTACTGCACTGCCCTAAACCCTGAAACACCGGCCCCAGCACGATCCCCTAC
>NW_028187277.1:0-95000 GCF_964204655.1 Triturus cristatus | reverse complement strand
AGCAGTGCTGCTCTAGAGCCAGAGAACCAGCTCAAAAGAGCTGCTCTAGTGCCAGAGAACAAGGTCAGCAGAGCTGCTTTACAGCCTTAGAACCAGGTCACAGAGCTGCTCTAGAGGCAGAGAACCAGGTCAGCAGAGCTGCTCTAGAGGCAGAGAACAAGGTCAGCAGAGCTGCTTTAGAGGCAGAGAACAAGGTCAGCAGAGCTGCTTTAGAGGCAGAGAACCAGGTCAGCAGAGCCATTGTAGAGCCAGAGAACTAGGTCAGCAGAGCTGCTTTAGAGCCTAAGAACCAGGTCAGCAGAGCTGCTCTAGAGGCAGAGAACCAGGTCAGCAGAGCCGTTGTAGAGCCAGAGATCCAGGTCAGCAGAGCTGCTTCACAGCCTAAGAACCAGGTCACAGAGATGCTCTAGAGGCAGAGAACAAGGTCAGCAGAGCTGCTTTAGAGGCAGAGAACAAGGTCAGCAGAGCTGCTTTAGAGGCAGAGAACCAGCTCAGCACAGCTACTCTAGAGCCATAGAACCAGGTCAGCAGAGCCGTTGTAGAGCCAGAGATCCAGGTCAGCAGAGCTGCTTCACAGCCTAAGAACCAGGTCACAGAGATGCTCTAGAGGCAGAGAACAAGGTCAGCAGAGCTGCTTTAGAGGCAGAGAACAAGGTCAGCAGAGCTGCTTTAGAGGCAGAGAACCAGCTCAGCACAGCTACTCTAGAGCCAGAGAACCAGGTCAGCAGAGCTGCTTTAGAGCCATAGAACCAGTCCAGCAGACCTGCTTTAGAGCCAGAGAACCAGGTCAGCAGAGCTGATGTAGAGCCAGAGAACCAGGTCAGCAGAGCTGCTTTACAGCCTAAGAACCAGGTCACAGAGCTGCTCTAGACGCAGAGGAACCAGGTCAGCAGAGCTGCTCTAGAGGCAGAGAACAAGGTCAGCAGAGCTGCTTTAGAGGCAGAGAACAAGGTCAGCAGAGCTGCTTTAGAGGCAGAGAACCAGGTCAGCAGAGCCATTGTAGAGCCAGAGAACTAGGTCAGCAGAGCTGCTTTAGAGCCTAAGAACAGGTCAGCAGAGCTGCTCTAGAGGCAGAGAACCAGGTCAGCAGAGCTGCTTTAGAGGCAGAGAACCAGGTCAGCAGAACTGCTTTAGAGCCAGAGAACCAGGTCAGCAGAGTCATTGTAGAGCCAGAGAACTAGGTCATCAGAGCTGCTCTAGAGCCAGAGAACCAGGTCAGCAGAGCCGTTGTAGAGCCAGAGATCCCAGGTCAGCAGAGCTGCTTCACAGCCTAAGAACCAGGTCACAGAGATGCTCTAGAGGCAGAGAACAAGGTCAGCAGAGCTGCTTTAGAGCCAGAGAACAAGGTCAGCAGAGCTGCTTTAGAGGCAGAGAACCAGGTCAGCAGAGCCATTGTAGAGCCAGAGAACTAGGTCAGCAGAGCTGCTTTAGAGCCTAAGAACCAGCTCAGCAGAGCTGCTCTAGAGGCAGAGAACCAGGTCAGCAGAGATGCTCTAGATGCAGAGAACAAGGTCAGCAGAGCTGCTTTAGAGCCTAAGAACCAGCTCAGCAGAGCTGCTCTAGAGGCAGAGAACCAGGTCAGCAGAGCTGTTTCAGAGGCAGAGAACTAGGTCAGCAGAGCTGTTTTAGAGCCAGAGAACCAGGTCAGCAGAGTCATTGTAGAGCCAGAGAACTAGGTCAGCAGAGCTGCTCTAGAGCCCAAGAACCAGGTCAGAAAAGCTGCTTTAGAGCCAGAGAACCAGCTCAGCAGAGCTGCTCTAGAGCCAGAGAACCAGGTCAGCAGAGCCGTTGTAGAGCCAGAGATCCAGGTCAGCAGAGCTGTTTCACAGCCTAAGAACCAGGTCACAGAGATGCTCTAGAGGCAGAGAACAAGGTCAGCAGAGCTGCTTTAGAGGCAGAGAACAAGGTCGGCAGAGCTGCTTTAGATGCAGAGAACCAGCTCAGCACAGCTACTCTAGAGCCAGAGAACCAGGTCAGCAGAGCTGCTTTAGAGCCATAGAACCAGTCCAGCAGACCTGCTTTAGAGCCAGAGAACCAGGTCAGCAGAGCCGATGTAGAGCCAGAGAACCAGGTCAGCAGAGCTGCTTTACAGCCTAAAAACCAGGTCACAGAGCTGCTCTAGAGGCAGAGAACCAGGTCAGCAGAGATGCTCTAGAGGCAGAGAACAAGGTCAGCAGAGCTGCTTTAGAGGCAGAGAACCAGGTAAGCAGAGCTGCTCTAGAGGCAGAGAACCAGGTCAGCAGAGCTGCTTTAGAGGCAGAGAACCAGGTCAGCAGAGCTGCTTTAGAGCCAGAGAACCAGGTCAGCAGAGTCATTGTAGAGCCAGAGAACAAGGTCAGCAGAGCTGCTCTAGAGCCCAAGAACCAGGTCAGAAAAGCTGCTTTAGAGCCAGAGAACCAGCTCAGCAGAGCTGCTCTAGAGCCAGAGAACCAGGCCAGAAGAACTGCTTTAGAGCCAGAGAACCAGGTCAGCAGAACCGTTGTAGAGCCTGAGAATCAGGTCAGCAGAGCTGCTCTAAAGCCTAAGAACCAGGTAAGCAGAGCTGTTCTAAAGCCTAAGAACCAGGTCAGCAGAGCTGCTCTAGAGCCAGAAAACCAGGTCAGCAGAGCTGCTCTAGAGCCAGAGAACCAGGTCAGCAGAGCTGCTCTATAGCCAGAGAAACCAGGTCAGCAGAGCTGCTCTAGAGCCAGAGAAACCAGGTCAGCAGAGCTGCTTTAGAGGGAGAGAACCAGGTCAGCAGAGCTGCTCTAGAGCCAGAGAACCAGGTCAGCAGAGCTGCACTAGAGCCAGAGAACCAGGTCAGCGGAGCTGCTTCAGAGCCATACAACCAGGTCAGCAGAGCTGCTCTAGAGCCTAAGACCCAGGTCAGCAGAGCTGCTTTAGAGCCAGAGAACCAGGTCAGCAGAGCTGCGCTAGAGCCAGAGAACCAGGTCAGCAGAGCTGCTCTTGAGCCAGAGAACCAGGTCAGCAGAGCTGCTCTAGAGCCAGAGAACCAGGTCAGCAGAGCTGCTTCAGAGCCATACAACCAGGTCAGCAGAGCAGCTCTAGAGCCTAAGACCCAGGTCAGCAGAGCTGCTTTAGAGCCAGAGAACCAGGTCAGCAGAGCTGCTTTAGAGCCAGAGAACCAGGACAGCAGAGCCGTTGTAGAGCCAGAGAACCAGGTCAGCAGAGCTGCTGTAGAGCCAGAGAACGAGGTCAGCAGAGCTGCTGTAGAGCCAGAGAACTAGGTCAGCATAGAGCCAGAGAACCAGGTCAGCAGAGCTGCTGTAGAGCCAGAGAACCAGGGTAGCAGAGCTGCTTTACAGCCTAAGAACCAGGTCACAGAGCTGCTCTTGAGGCAGAGAACCAGGTCAGCAGAGTCATTGTAGAGCCAGAGAACTAGGTCAGCAGAGCTGTTCTAGAGCCCAAGAACCAGGTAAGCAGAGCTGCTCTAAAGCCTAAGAACCAGGTCAGCAGAGCTGCGCTAGAGCCAGAGAACCAGGTCAGCAGAGCTGCTCTATAGCCAGAAAAACCAGGTCAGCAGAGCTGCTCTAGATCCAGAGAAACCAGGTCAGCAGAGCTGCTTTAGAGGGAGAGAACCAGGTCAGCAGAGCTGCTCTAGAGCCAGAGAACCAGGTCAGCAGAGCTGCTCTAGAGCCAGAGAACCAGGTCAGCAGAGCTGCTTCAGAGCCATACACTCAGGTCAACAGAGCTGCTCTAGAGCCTAATACCCAGGTCAGCAGAGCTGCTTTAGAGCCAGAGAACCAGGTCAGCAGAGCTGCTTTAGAGCCAGAGAACCAGGACAGCAGAGCCGTTGTAAAGCCAGAGAACCAGGTCAGCAGAGCTGCTGTAGAGCCAGAAAACCAGGTCAGCAGAGCTGCTCTAAAGCCAGAGAACCAGGTCAGCAGAGCTGCTCTATAGCCAGAGAAACCAGGTCAGCAGAGCTGCTCTAGAGCCAGAGAAACCAGGTCAGCAGAGCTGCTTTAGAGGGAGAGAACCAGGTCAGCAGAGCTGCTCTAGAGCCAGAGAACCAGGTCAGCAGAGCTGCTCTAGAGCCAGCGAACCAGGTCAGCAGAGCTGCTTCAGAGCCATACAACCAGGTCAGCAGAGCTGCTCTAGAGCCTAAGACCCAGGTCAGCAGAGCTGCTTTAGAGCCAGAGAACCAGGTCAGCAGAGCTGCTTTAGAGCCAGAGAACCAGGACAGCAGAGCCGTTGTAGAGCCAGAGAACCAGGTCAGCAGAGCTGCTGTAGAGCCAGAGAACCAGGTCAGCAGAGCTGCTGTAGAGCCAGAGAACTAGGTCAGCATAGAGCCAGAGAACCAGGTCAGCAGAGCTGCTGTAGAGCCAGAGAACCAGGGCAGCAGAGCTGCTTTACAGCCTAAGAACCAGGTCACAGAGCTGCTCTTGAGGCAGAGAACCAGGTCAGCAGAGTCATTGTAGAGCCAGAGAACTAGGTCAGCAGAGCTGTTCTAGAGCCCAAGAACCAGGTAAGCAGAGCTGCTCTAAAGCCTAAGAACCAGGTCAGCAGAGCTGCGCTAGAGCCAGAGAACCAGGTCAGCAGAGCTGCTCTATAGCCAGAAAAACCAGGTCAGCTTAGCTGCTCTAGAGCCAGAGAAACCAGGTCAGCAGAGCTGCTTTAGAGGGAGAGAACCAGGTCAGCAGAGCTGCTCTAGAGCCAGAGAACCAGGTCAGCAGAGCTGCTCTAGAGCCAGAGAACCAGGTCAGCAGAGCTGCTTCAGAGCCATACACTCAGGTCAACAGAGCTGCTCTAGAGCCTAAGACCCAGGTCAGCAGAGCTGCTTTAGAGCCAGAGAACCAGGTCAGCAGAGCTGATTTAGAGCCAGAGAACCAGGACAGCAGAGCCGTTGTAGAGCCAGAGAACCAGGTCAGCAGAGCTGCTGTAGAGCCAGAGAACCAGGTCAGCAGAGCTGCTCTAGAGCCAGAGAACTAGGTCAGCATAGAGCCAGAGAACCAGGTCAGCAGAGCTGCTGTAGAGCCAGAGAACCAGGGCAGCAGAGCTGCTTTACAGCCTAAGAACCAGGTAACAGAGCTGCTCTTGAGGCAGAGAACCAGGTCAGCAGAGCTGCTGTAGAGCCAGAGAGAACCAGGTCAGCAGAGCTGCTTTAGAGCCAAAGACTCAGGACAGCAGAGCTGCTTTAGTGCCAGAGAACCAGGTCAGCAGAGCTGCTTTAGAGCAAGAGAACCAGGCCAGCAGAGCTGCTTTAGAGCCAGAGAACCAGGTCAGCAGAGCCGTTGTAGAGCCGGAGAACTATGTCAGCAGAGCTGCTCTAGAGCCTAAGAACCAGGTCAGCAGAGCTGCTGTAGAGCCCAAGAACCAGGTCAGCAGTGCTGCTCTAGAGCCAGAGAACCAGCTCAAAAGAGCTGCTCTAGTGCCAGAGAACAAGGTCAGCAGAGCTGCTTTACAGCCTAAGAACCAGGTCACAGAGCTGCTCTAGAGGCAGAGAACCAGGTCAGCAGAGCTGCTCAAGAGGCAGAAAACAAGGTCAGCAGAGCTGCTTTAGAGGCAGAGAACAAGGTCAGCAGAGCTGCTTTAGAGGCAGAGAACCAGGTCAGCAGAGCCATTGTAGAGTCAGAGAACTAGGTCAGCAGAGCTGCTTTAGAGCCTAAGAACCAGGTCAGCAGAGCTGCTCTAGAGGCAGAGAATCAGGTCAGCAGAGCCGTTGTAGAGCCAGAGATCCAGGTCAGCAGAGCTGCTTCACAGCCTAAGAACCAGGTCACAGAGATGCTCTAGAGGCAGAGAACAAGGTCAGCAGAGCTGCTTTAGAGGCAGACAACAAGGTCAGCAGAGCTGCTTTAGAGGCAGAGAACCAGCTCAGCACAGCTACTCTAGAGCCAGAGAACCAGGTCAGCAGAGCCGTTGTAGAGCCAGGATCCAGGTCAGCAGAGCTGCTTCACAGCCTAAGAACCAGGTCACAGAGATGCTCTAGAAGCAGAGAACAAGGTCAGCAGAGCTGCTTTAGAGGCAGAGAACAAGGTCAGCAGAGCTGCTTTAGAGGCAGAGAACCAGCTCAGCACAGCTACTCTAGAGCCAGAGAACCAGGTCAGCAGAGCTGCTTTAGAGCCATAGAACCAGTCCAGCAGACCTGCTTTAGAGCCAGAGAACCAGGTCAGCAGAGCCGATGTAGAGCCAGAGAACCAGGTCAGCAGAGCTGCTTTACAGCCTAAGAACCAGGTCACAGAGCTGCTCTAGAGGCAGAGAACCAGGTCAGCAGAGCTGCTCTAGAGGCAGAAAACAAGTTCAGCAGAGCTGCTTTAGAGGCAGAGAACAAGGTCAGCAGAGCTGCTTTAGAGGCAGATAACCAGGTCAGCAGAGCCATTGTAGAGCCAGAGAACTAGGTCAGCAGAGCTGCTTTAGAGCCTAAGAACCAGGTCAGCAGAGCTGCTCTAGAGGCAGAGAACCAGGTCAGCAGAGCTGCTTTAGAGGCAGAGAACCAGGTCAGAAGAACTGCTTTAGAGCCAGAGAACCAGGTCAGCAGAGTCATTGTAGAGCCAGAGAACTAGGTCAGCAGAGCTGCTCTAGAGCCAGAGAACCAGGTCAGCAGAGCCGTTGTAGAGCCAGAGATCCAGGTCAGCAGAGCTGCTTCACAGCCTAAGAACCAGGTCACAGAGATGCTCTAGAGGCAGAGAACAAGGTCAGCAGAGCTGCTTTAGAGGCAGAGAACAAGGTCAGCAGAGCTGCTTTAGAGGCAGAGAACCAGCTCAGCACAGCTACTCTAGAGCCAGAGAACCAGGTCAGCAGAGCCGTTGTAGAGCCCGAGATCCAGGTCAGCAGAGCTGCTTCACAGCCTAAGAACCAGGTCACAGAGATGCTCTAGAGGCAGAGAACAAGGTCAGCAGAGCTGCTTTAGAGGCAGAGAACAAGGTCAGCAGAGCTGCTTTAGAGCCAGAGAACCAGGTCAGCAGAGTCATTGTAGAGCCAGAGAACAAGGTCAGCAGAGCTGCTCTAGAGCCCAAGAACCAGGTCAGAAAAGCTGCTTTAGAGCCAGAGAACCAGCTCAGCAGAGCTGCTCTAGAGCCAGAGAACCAGGCCAGAAGAACTGCTTTAGAGCCAGAGAACCAGGTCAGCAGAACCGTTGTAGAGCCTGAGAATCAGGTCAGCAGAGCTGCTCTAAAGCCTAAGAACCAGGTAAGCAGAGCTGTTCTAAAGCCTAAGAACCAGGTCAGCAGAGCTGCTCTAGAGCCAGAAAACCAGGTCAGCAGAGCTGCTCTAGAGCCAGAGAACCAGGTCAGCAGAGCTGCTCTATAGCCAGAGAAACCAGGTCAGCAGAGCTGCTCTAGAGCCAGAGAAACCAGGTCAGCAGAGCTGCTTTAGAGGGAGAGAACCAGGTCAGCAGAGCTGCTCTAGAGCCAGAGAACCAGGTCAGCAGAGCTGCACTAGAGCCAGAGAACCAGGTCAGCGGAGCTGCTTCAGAGCCATACAACCAGGTCAGCAGAGCTGCTCTAGAGCCTAAGACCCAGGTCAGCAGAGCTGCTTTAGAGCCAGAGAACCAGGTCAGCAGAGCTGCGCTAGAGCCAGAGAACCAGGTCAGCAGAGCTGCTCTTGAGCCAGAGAACCAGGTCAGCAGAGCTGCTCTAGAGCCAGAGAACCAGGTCAGCAGAGCTGCTTCAGAGCCATACAACCAGGTCAGCAGAGCAGCTCTAGAGCCTAAGACCCAGGTCAGCAGAGCTGCTTTAGAGCCAGAGAACCAGGTCAGCAGAGCTGCTTTAGAGCCAGAGAACCAGGACAGCAGAGCCGTTGTAGAGCCAGAGAACCAGGTCAGCAGAGCTGCTGTAGAGCCAGAGAACGAGGTCAGCAGAGCTGCTGTAGAGCCAGAGAACTAGGTCAGCATAGAGCCAGAGAACCAGGTCAGCAGAGCTGCTGTAGAGCCAGAGAACCAGGGTAGCAGAGCTGCTTTACAGCCTAAGAACCAGGTCACAGAGCTGCTCTTGAGGCAGAGAACCAGGTCAGCAGAGTCATTGTAGAGCCAGAGAACTAGGTCAGCAGAGCTGTTCTAGAGCCCAAGAACCAGGTAAGCAGAGCTGCTCTAAAGCCTAAGAACCAGGTCAGCAGAGCTGCGCTAGAGCCAGAGAACCAGGTCAGCAGAGCTGCTCTATAGCCAGAAAAACCAGGTCAGCAGAGCTGCTCTAGATCCAGAGAAACCAGGTCAGCAGAGCTGCTTTAGAGGGAGAGAACCAGGTCAGCAGAGCTGCTTTAGAGGCAGAGAACCAGCTCAGCACAGCTACTCTAGAGCCAGAGAACCAGGTCAGCAGAGCTGCTTTAGAGCCATAGAACCAGTCCAGCAGACCTGCTTTAGAGCCAGAGAACCAGGTCAGCAGAGCCGATGTAGAGCCAGAGAACCAGGTCAGCAGAGCTGCTTTACAGCCTAAGAACCAGGTCACAGAGCTGCTCTAGAGGCAGAGAACCAGGTCAGCAGAGATGCTCTAGAGGCAGAGAACAAGGTCAGCAGAGGTGCTTTAGAGGCAGAGAACCAGGTAAGCAGAGCTGCTCTAGAGGCAGAGAACCAGGTCAGCAGAGCTGCTTTAGAGGCAGAGAACCAGGTCAGCAGAGCTGCTTTAGAGCCAGAGAACCAGGTCAGCAGAGTCATTGTAGAGCCAGAGAACTAGGTCAGCAGAGCTGCTCTATAGCCCAAGAACCAGGTCAGAAAAGCTGCTTTAGAGCCAGAGAACCAGCTCAGCGGTGCTGCTCTAGAGCCAGAGAACCAGGTCAGAAGAGCTGCTTTAGAGCCAGAGAACCAGGTCAGCAGAACCGTTGTAGAGCCTGAGAATCAGGTCAGCAGAGCTGCTCTAAAGCCTGAGAACCAGGTAAGCAGAGCTGCTCTAAAGCCAAAGAACCAGGTCAGCAGAGCTGCTCTAGAGCCAGAAAACCAGGTCAGCAGAGCTGCTCTAGAGCCAGAGAACCAGGTCAGCAGAGCTGCTCTATAGCCAGAGAAACCAGGTCAGCAGAGCTGCTCTAGAGCCAGAGAAACCAGGTCAGCAGAGCTGCTTTAGAGGGAGAGAACCAGGTCAGCAGAGCTGCTCTAGAGCCAGAGAACCAGGTCAGCAGAGCTGCACTAGAGCCAGAGAACCAGGTCAGCAGAGCTGCTTCAGAGCCATACAACCAGGTCAGCAGAGCTGCTCTAGAGCCTAAGACCCAGGTCAGCAGAGCTGCTTTAGAGCCAGAGAACCAGGTCAGCAGAGCTGCGCTAGAGCCAGAGAACCGGGTCAGCAGAGCTGCTCTATAGCCAGAAAAACCAGGTCAGCAGAGCTGCTCTAGAGCCAGAGAAACCAGGTCAGCAGAGCTGCTTTAGAGGGAGAGAACCAGGTCAGCAGAGCTGCTCTAGAGCCAGAGAACCAGGTCAGCAGAGCTGCTCTAGAGCCAGAGAACCAGGTCAGCAGAGCTGCTTCAGAGCCATACAATCAGGTCAGCAGAGCTGCTCTAGAGCCTAAGACCCAGGTCAACAGAGCTGCTTTAGAGCCAGAGAACCAGGTCAGCAGAGCTGCTTTAGAGCCAGAGAACCATGACAGGAGAGCCGTTGTAGAGCCAGAGAACCAGGTCAGCAGAGCTGCTGTAGAGCCAGAGAACCAGGTCAGCAGAGCTGCTGTAGAGCCAGAGAACTAGGTCAGCATAGAGCCAGAGAACCAGGTCAGCAGAGCTGCTGTAGAGCCAGAGAACCAGGGCAGCAGAGCTGCATTACAGCCTAAGAACCAGGTCACAGCGCTGGCCTTGAGGCAGAGAACCAGGTCAGCAGAGCTGCTGTAGAGCCAGAGAGAACCAGGTCAGCAGAGCTGCTTTAGAGCCAGAGACTCAGGTCAGCAGAGCTGCTTTAGTGCCAGAGAACCAGGTCAGCAGAGCTGCTTTAGAGCAAGAGAACCAGGCCAGCAGAGCTGCTTTAGAGCCAGAGAACCAGGTCAGCAGAGCCGTTGTAGAGCCAGAGAACTATGTCAGCAGAGCTGCTCTAAAGCCTAAGAACAAGGTCAGCAGAGCTGCTGTAGAGTCCAAGAACCAGGTCAGCAGTGCTGATCTAGAGCCAGAGAACCAGCTCAAAAGAGCTGCTCTAGTGCCAGAGAACCAGGTCAGCAGAGCTGCTTTAGAGCCATAGAACCAGGCCAGCAGACCTGCTTTAGAGCCAGAGAACCAGGTCAGCAGAGCCGTTGTAGAGCCAGAGAACAAGGTCAGCAGAGCTGCTTTACAACCTAAGAACCAGGTCACAGAGCTGCTCTAGAGGCAGAGAACCAGGTCAGCAGAACTGCTCTAGAGGCAGAGAACAAGGTCAGCAGAGCTGCTTTAGAGGCAGAGAACAAGGTCAGCAGAGCTGCTTTAGAGGCAGAGAACCAGGTCAGCAGAGCCATTGTAGAGCCAGAGAACTAGGTCAGCAGAGCTGCTTTAGAGCCTAAGAACCAGGTCAGCAGAGCTGCTCTAGAGGCAGAGAACCAGGTCAGCAGAGCTGCTTTAGAGGCAGAGAACCAGGCCAGCAGAGCTGCTTTAGAGCCAGAGAACCAGGTCAGCAGAGTCATTGTAGAGCCAGAGAACTAGGTCAGCAGAGCTGCTCTAGAGCCCAAGAACCAGGTCAGAAAAGCTGCTTTAGAGCCAGAGAACCAGCTCAGCAGAGCTGCTCTTGAGGCAGAGAACCAGGTCAGCAGAGCTGCTTTAGAGGCAGAGAACTAGGTCATCAGAGCTGCTCTAGAGCCAGAGAACCAGGTCAGCAGAGCCGTTGTAGAGCCAGAGATCCAGGTCAGCAGAGCTGCTTCACAGCCTAAGAACCAGGTCACAGAGATGCTCTAGAGGCAGAGAACAAGGTCAGCAGAGCTGCTTTAGAGGCAGAG
This sequence comes from Triturus cristatus, assembly GCF_964204655.1. Lineage (NCBI taxonomy): Eukaryota > Metazoa > Chordata > Amphibia > Caudata > Salamandridae > Triturus > Triturus cristatus. The sequence continues at coordinate 84,198 of NW_028187277.1, read as the reverse complement.
AACAAGGTCAGCAGAGCTGCTTTAGAGGCAGAGAACCAGGTCAGCAGAGCCATTATAGAGCCAGAGAACTAGGTCAGCAGAGCTGCTTTAGAGCCTAAGAACCAGCTCAGCAGAGCTGCTCTAGAGGCAGAGAACCAGGTCAGCAGAGATGCTCTAGATGCAGAGAACAAGGTCAGCAGAGCTGCTTTAGAGCCTAAGAACCAGCTCAGCAGAGCTGCTCTAGAGGCAGAGAACCAGGTCAGCAGAGCTGTTTCAGAGGCAGAGAACTAGGTCAGCAGAGCTGTTTTAGAGCCAGAGAACCAGGTCAGCAGAGTCATTGTAGAGCCAGAGAACTAGGTCAGCAGAGCTGCTCTAGAGCCCAAGAACCAGGTCAGAAAAGCTGCTTTAGAGCCAGAGAACCAGCTCAGCAGAGCTGCTCTAGAGCCAGAGAACCAGGTCAGCAGAGCCGTTGTAGAGCCAGAGATCCAGGTCAGCAGAGCTGCTTCACAGCCTAAGAACCAGGTCACAGAGATGCTCTAGAGGCAGAGAACAAGGTCAGCAGAGCTGCTTTAGAGGCAGAGAACAAGGTCAGCAGAGCTGCTTTAGATGCAGAGAACCAGCTCAGCACAGCTACTCTAGAGCCAGAGAACCAGGTCAGCAGAGCTGCTTTAGAGCCATAGAACCAGTCCAGCAGACCTGCTTTAGAGCCAGAGAACCAGGTCAGCAGAGCCGATGTAGAGCCAGAGAACCAGGTCAGCAGAGCTGCTTTACAGCCTAAGAACCAGGTCACAGAGCTGCTCTAGAGGCAGAGAACCAGGTCAGCAGAGATGCTCTAGAGGCAGAGAACAAGGTCAGCAGAGCTGCTTTAGAGGCAGAGAACCAGGTAAGCAGAGCTGCTCTAGAGGCAGAGAACCAGGTCAGCAGAGCTGCTTTAGAGGCAGAGAACCAGGTCAGCAGAGCTGCTTTAGAGCCAGAGAACCAGGTCAGCAGAGTCATTGTAGAGCCAGAGAACAAGGTCAGCAGAGCTGCTCTAGAGCCCAAGAACCAGGTCAGAAAAGCTGCTTTAGAGCCAGAGAACCAGCTCAGCAGAGCTGCTCTAGAGCCAGAGAACCAGGCCAGAAGAACTGCTTTAGAGCCAGAGAACCAGGTCAGCAGAACCGTTGTAGAGCCTGAGAATCAGGTCAGCAGAGCTGCTCTAAAGCCTAAGAACCAGGTAAGCAGAGCTGTTCTAAAGCCTAAGAACCAGGTCAGCAGAGCTGCTCTAGAGCCAGAAAACCAGGTCAGCAGAGCTGCTCTAGAGCCAGAGAACCAGGTCAGCAGAGCTGCTCTATAGCCAGAGAAACCAGGTCAGCAGAGCTGCTCTGGAGCCAGAGAAACCAGGTCAGCAGAGCTGCTTTAGAGGGAGAGAACCAGGTCAGCAGAGCTGCTCTAGAGCCAGAGAACCAGGTCAGCAGAGCTGCACTAGAGCCAGAGAACCAGGTCAGCGGAGCTGCTTCAGAGCCATACAACCAGGTCAGCAGAGCTGCTCTAGAGCCTAAGACCCAGGTCAGCAGAGCTGCTTTAGAGCCAGAGAACCAGGTCAGCAGAGCTGCGCTAGAGCCAGAGAACCAGGTCAGCAGAGCTGCTCTTGAGCCAGAGAACCAGGTCAGCAGAGCTGCTCTAGAGCCAGAGAACCAGGTCAGCAGAGCTGCTTCAGAGCCATACAAACAGGTCAGCAGAGCAGCTCTAGAGCCTAAGACCCAGGTCAGCAGAGCTGCTTTAGAGCCAGAGAACCAGGTCAGCAGAGCTGCTTTAGAGCCAGAGAACCAGGACAGCAGAGCCGTTGTAGAGCCAGAGAACCAGGTCAGCAGAGCTGCTGTAGAGCCAGAGAACGAGGTCAGCAGAGCTGCTGTAGAGCCAGAGAACTAGGTCAGCATAGAGCCAGAGAACCAGGTCAGCAGAGCTGCTGTAGAGCCAGAGAACCAGGGTAGCAGAGCTGCTTTACAGCCTAAGAACCAGGTCACAGAGCTGCTCTTGAGGCAGAGAACCAGGTCAGCAGAGTCATTGTAGAGCCAGAGAACTAGGTCAGCAGAGCTGTTCTAGAGCCCAAGAACCAGGTAAGCAGAGCTGCTCTAAAGCCTAAGAACCAGGTCAGCAGAGCTGCGCTAGAGCCAGAGAACCAGGTCAGCAGAGCTGCTCTATAGCCAGAAAAACCAGGTCAGCAGAGCTGCTCTAGATCCAGAGAAACCAGGTCAGCAGAGCTGCTTTAGAGGGAGAGAACCAGGTCAGCAGAGCTGCTCTAGAGCCAGAGAACCAGGTCAGCAGAGCTGCTCTAGAGCCAGAGAACCAGGTCAGCAGAGCTGCTTCAGAGCCATACACTCAGGTCAACAGAGCTGCTCTAGAGCCTAATACCCAGGTCAGCAGAGCTGCTTTAGAGCCAGAGAACCAGGTCAGCAGAGCTGCTTTAGAGCCAGAGAACCAGGACAGCAGAGCCGTTGTAAAGCCAGAGAACCAGGTCAGCAGAGCTGCTGTAGAGCCAGAAAACCAGGTCAGCAGAGCTGCTCTAAAGCCAGAGAACCAGGTCAGCAGAGCTGCTCTATAGCCAGAGAAACCAGGTCAGCAGAGCTGCTCTAGAGCCAGAGAAACCAGGTCAGCAGAGCTGCTTTAGAGGGAGAGAACCAGGTCAGCAGAGCTGCTCTAGAGCCAGAGAACCAGGTCAGCAGAGCTGCTCTAGAGCCAGAGAACCAGGTCAGCAGAGCTGCTTCAGAGCCATACAACCAGGTCAGCAGAGCTGCTCTAGAGCCTAAGGCCCAGGTCAGCAGAGCTGCTTTAGAGCCAGAGAACCAGGTCAGCAGAGCTGCTTTAGAGCCAGAGAACCAGGACAGCAGAGCCGTTGTAGAGCCAGAGAACCAGGTCAGCAGAGCTGCTGTAGAGCCAGAGAACCAGGTTAGCAGAGCTGCTGTAGAGCCAGAGAACTAGGTCAGCATAGAGCCAGAGAACCAGGTCAGCAGAGCTGCTGTAGAGCCAGAGAACCAGGGCAGCAGAGCTGCTTTACAGCCTAAGAACCAGGTCACAGAGCTGCTCTTGAGGCAGAGAACCAGGTCAGCAGAGTCATTGTAGAGCCAGAGAATTAGGTCAGCAGAGCTGTTCTAGAGCCCAAGAACCAGGTAAGCAGAGCTGCTCTAAAGCCTAAGAACCAGGTCAGCAGAGCTGCGCTAGAGCCAGAGAACCAGGTCAGCAGAGCTGCTCTATAGCCAGAAAAACCAGGTCAGCTTAGCTGCTCTAGAGCCAGAGAAACCAGGTCAGCAGAGCTGCTTTAGAGGGAGAGATCTAGGTCAGCAGAGCTGCTCTAGAGCCAGAGAACCAGGTCAGCAGAGCTGCTCTAGAGCCAGAGAACCAGGTCAGCAGAGCTGCTTCAGAGCCATACACTCAGGTCAACAGAGCTGCTCTAGAGCCTAAGACCCAGGTCAGCAGAGCTGCTTTAGAGCCAGAGAACCAGGTCAGCAGAGCTGAATTAGAGCCAGAGAACCAGGACAGCAGAGCCGTTGTAGAGCCAGAGAACCAGGTCAGCAGAGCTGCTGTAGAGCCAGAGAACCAGGTCAGCAGAGCTGCTCTAGAGCCAGAGAACTAGGTCAGCATAGAGCCAGAGAACCAGGTCAGCAGAGCTGCTGTAGAGCCAGAGAACCAGGGCAGCAGAGCTGCTTTACAACCTAAGAACCAGGTAACAGAGCTGCTCTTGAGGCAGAGAACCAGGTCAGCAGAGCTGCTGTAGAGCCAGAGAGAACCAGGTCAGCAGAGCTGCTTTAGAGCCAAAGACTCAGGTCAGCAGAGCTGCTTTAGTGCCAGAGAACCAGGTCAGCAGAGCTGCTTTAGAGCAAGAGAACCAGGCCAGCAGAGCTGCTTTAGAGCCAGAGAACCAGGTCAGCAGAGCCGTTGTAGAGCCGGAGAACTATGTCAGCAGAGCTGCTCTAGAGCCTAAGAACCAGGTCAGCAGAGCTGCTGTAGAGCCCAAGAACCAGGTCAGCAGTGCTGCTCTAGAGCCAGAGAACCAGCTCAAAAGAGCTGCTCTAGTGCCAGAGAACAAGGTCAGCAGAGCTGCTTTACAGCCTAAGAACCAGGTCACAGAGCTGCTCTAGAGGCAGAGAACCAGGTCAGCAGAGCTGCTCAAGAGGCAGAAGACAAGGTCAGCAGAGCTGCTTTAGAGGCAGAGAACAAGGTCAGCAGAGCTGCTTTAGAGGCAGAGAACCAGGTCAGCAGAGCCATTGTAGAGTCAGAGAACTAGGTCAGCAGAGCTGCTTTAGAGCCTAAGAACCAGGTCAGCAGAGCTGCTCTAGAGGCAGAGAACCAGGTCAGCAGAGCCGTTGTAGAGCCAGAGATCCAGGTCAGCAGAGCTGCTTCACAGCCTAAGAACCAGGTCACAGAGATGCTCTAGAGGCAGAGAACAAGGTCAGCAGAGCTGCTTTAGAGGCAGTCAACAAGGTCAGCAGAGCTGCTTTAGAGGCAGAGAACCAGCTCAGCACAGCTACTCTAGAGCCAGAGAACCAGGTCAGCAGAGCCGTTGTAGAGCCAGGATCCAGGTCAGCAGAGCTGCTTCACAGCCTAAGAACCAGGTCACAGAGATGCTCTAGAAGCAGAGAACAAGGTCAGCAGAGCTGCTTTAGAGGCAGAGAACAAGGTCAGCAGAGCTGCTTTAGAGGCAGAGAACCAGCTCAGCACAGCTACTCTAGAGCCAGAGAACCAGGTCAGCAGAGCTGCTTTAGAGCCATAGAACCAGTCCAGCAGACCTGCTTTAGAGCCAGAGAACCAGGTCAGCAGAGCCGATGTAGAGCCAGAGAACCAGGTCAGCAGAGCTGCTTTACAGCCTAAGAACCAGGTCACAGAGCTGCTCTGGAGGCAGAGAACCAGGTCAGCAGAGCTGCTCTAGAGGCAGAGAACAAGTTCAGCAGAGCTGCTTTAGAGGCAGAGAACAAGGTCAGCAGAGCTGCTTTAGAGGCAGATAACCAGGTCAGCAGAGCCATTGTAGAGCCAGAGAACTAGGTCAGCAGAGCTGCTTTAGAGCCTAAGAACCAGGTCAGCAGAGCTGCTCTAGAGGCAGAGAACCAGGTCAGCAGAGCTGCTTTAGAGGCAGAGAACCAGGTCAGCAGAACTGCTTTAGAGCCAGAGAACCAGGTCAGCAGAGTCATTGTAGAGCCAGAGAACTAGGTCAGCAGAGCTGCTCTAGAGCCAGAGAACCAGGTCAGCAGAGCCGTTGTAGAGCCAGAGATCCAGGTCAGCAGAGCTGCTTCACAGCCTAAGAACCAGGTCACAGAGATGCTCTAGAGGCAGAGAACAAGGTCAGCAGAGCTGCTTTAGAGGCAGAGAACAAGGTCAGCAGAGCTGCTTTAGAGGCAGAGAACCAGCTCAGCACAGCTACTCTAGAGCCAGAGAACCAGGTCAGCAGAGCCGTTGTAGAGCCAGAGATCCAGGTCAGCAGAGCTGCTTCACAGCCTAAGAACCAGGTCACAGAGATGCTCTAGAGGCAGAGAACAAGGTCAGCAGAGCTGCTTTAGAGGCAGAGAACAAGGTCAGCAGAGCTGCTCTAGAGGCAGAGAACAAGGTCAGCAGAGGTGCTTTAGAGGCAGAGAACCAGGTAAGCAGAGCTGCTCTAGAGGCAGAGAACCAGGTCAGCAGAGCTGCTTTAGAGGCAGAGAACCAGGTCAGCAGAGCTGCTTTAGAGCCAGAGAACCAGGTCAGCAGAGTCATTGTAGAGCCAGAGAACTAGGTCAGCAGAGCTGCTCTATAGCCCAAGAACCAGGTCAGAAAAGCTGCTTTAGAGCCAGAGAACCAGCTCAGCGGAGCTGCTCTAGAGCCAGAGAACCAGGTCAGAAGAGCTGCTTTAGAGCCAGAGAACCAGGTCAGCAGAACCGTTGTAGAGCCTGAGAATCAGGTCAGCAGAGCTGCTCTAAAGCCTGAGAACCAGGTAAGCAGAGCTGCTCTAAAGCCTAAGAACCAGGTCAGCAGAGCTGCTCTAGAGCCAGAAAACCAGGTCAGCAGAGCTGCTCTAGAGCCAGAGAACCAGGTCAGCAGAGCTGCTCTATAGCCAGAGAAACCAGGTCAGCAGAGCTGCTCTAGAGCCAGAGAAACCAGGTCAGCAGAGCTGTTTAGAGGGAGAGAACCAGGTCAGCAGAGCTGCTCTAGAGCCAGAGAACCAGGTCAGCAGAGCTGCACTAGAGCCAGAGAACCAGGTCAGCAGAGCTGCTTCAGAGCCATACAACCAGGTCAGCAGAGCTGCTCTAGAGCCTAAGACCCAGGTCAGCAGAGCTGCTTTAGAGCCAGAGAACCAGGTCAGCAGAGCTGCGCTAGAGCCAGAGAACCGGGTCAGCAGAGCTGCTCTATAGCCAGAAAAACCAGGTCAGCAGAGCTGCTCTAGAGCCAGAGAAACCAGGTCAGCAGAGCTGCTTTAGAGGGAGAGAACCAGGTCAGCAGAGCTGCTCTAGAGCCAGAGAACCAGGTCAGCAGAGCTGCTCTAGAGCCAGAGAACCAGGTCAGCAGAGCTGCTTCAGAGCCATACAATCAGGTCAGCAGAGCTGCTCTAGAGCCTAAGACCCAGGTCAACAGAGCTGCTTTAGAGCCAGAGAACCAGGTCAGCAGAGCTGCTTTAGAGCCAGAGAACCATGACAGGAGAGCCGTTGTAGAGCCAGAGAACCAGGTCAGCAGAGCTGCTGTAGAGCCAGAGAACCAGGTCAGCAGAGCTGCTGTAGAGCCAGAGAACTAGGTCAGCATAGAGCCAGAGAACCAGGTCAGCAGAGCTGCTGTAGAGCCAGAGAACCAGGGCAGCAGAGCTGCATTACAGCCTAAGAACCAGGTCACAGCGCTGGTCTTGAGGCAGAGAACCAGGTCAGCAGAGCTGCTGTAGAGCCAGAGAGAACCAGGTCAGCAGAGCTGCTTTAGAGCCAGAGACTCAGGTCAGCAGAGCTGCTTTAGTGCCAGAGAACCAGGTCAGCAGAGCTGCTTTAGAGCAAGAGAACCAGGCCAGCAGAGCTGCTTTAGAGCCAGAGAACCAGGTCAGCAGAGCCGTTGTAGAGCCAGAGAACTATGTCAGCAGAGCTGCTCTAAAGCCTAAGAACAAGGTCAGCAGAGCTGCTGTAGAGTCCAAGAACCAGGTCAGCAGTGCTGCTCTAGAGCCAGAGAACCAGCTCAAAAGAGCTGCTCTAGTGCCAGAGAACCAGGTCAGCAGAGCTGCTTTAGAGCCATAGAACCAGGCCAGCAGACCTGCTTTAGAGCCAGAGAACCAGGTCAGCAGAGCCGTTGTAGAGCCAGAGAACAAGGTCAGCAGAGCTGCTTTACAACCTAAGAACCAGGTCACAGAGCTGCTCTAGAGCCTAAGAACCAGGTCAGCAGAGCTGCTCTAGAGGCAGAGAACCAGGTCAGCAGAGCTGCTTTAGAGGCAGAGAACCAGGTCAGCAGAGCTGCTTTAGAGCCAGAGAACCAGGTCAGCAGAGTCATTGTAGAGCCAGAGAACTAGGTCAGCAGAGCTGCTCTAGAGCCCAAGAACCAGGTCAGAAAAGCTGCTTTAGAGCCAGAGAACCAGCTCAGCAGAGCTGCTCTTGAGGCAGAGAACCAGGTCAGCAGAGCTGCTTTAGAGGCAGAGAACCAGGTCAGCAGAACTGCTTTAGAGCCAGAGAACCAGGTCAGCAGAGTCATTGTAGAGCCAGAGAACTAGGTCATCAGAGCTGCTCTAGAGCCAGAGAACCAGGTCAGCAGAGCCGTTGTAGAGCCAGAGATCCAGGTCAGCAGAGCTGCTTCACAGCCTAAGAACCAGGTCACAGAGATGCTCTAGAGGCAGAGAACAAGGTCAGCAGAGCTGCTTTAGAGGCAGAGAACAAGGTCAGCAGAGCTGCTTTAGAGGCAGAGAACCAGGTCAGCAGAGCCATTGTAGAGCCAGAGAACTAGGTCAGCAGAGCTGCTTTAGAGCCTAAGAACCAGCTCAGCAGAGCTGCTCTAGAGGCAGAGAACCAGGTCAGCAGAGATGCTCTAGATGCAGAGAACAAGGTCAGCAGAGCTGCTTTAGAGCCTAAGAACCAGCTCAGCAGAGCTGCTCTAGAGGCAGAGAACCAGGTCAGCAGAGCTGTTTCAGAGGCAGAGAACTAGGTCAGCAGAGCTGTTTTAGAGCCAGAGAACCAGGTCAGCAGAGTCATTGTAGAGCCAGAGAACTAGGTCAGCAGAGCTGCTCTAGAGCCCAAGAACCAGGTCAGAAAAGCTGCTTTAGAGCCAGAGAACCAGCTCAGCAGAGCTGCTCTAGAGCCAGAGAACCAGGTCAGCAGAGCCGTTGTAGAGCCAGAGATCCAGGTCAGCAGAGCTGCTTCACAGCCTAAGAACCAGGTCACAGAGATGCTCTAGAGGCAGAGAACAAGGTCAGCAGAGCTGCTTTAGAGGCAGAGAACAAGGTCAGCAGAGCTGCTTTAGATGCAGAGAACCAGCTCAGCACAGCTACTCTAGAGCCAGAGAACCAGGTCAGCAGAGCTGCTTTAGAGCCATAGAACCAGTCCAGCAGACCTGCTTTAGAGCCAGAGAACCAGGTCAGCAGAGCCGATGTAGAGCCAGAGAACCAGGTCAGCAGAGCTGCTTTACAGCCTAAGAACCAGGTCACAGAGCTGCTCTAGAGGCAGAGAACCAGGTCAGCAGAGATGCTCTAGAGGCAGAGAACAAGGTCAGCAGAGCTGCTTTAGAGGCAGAGAACCAGGTAAGCAGAGCTGCTCTAGAGGCAGAGAACCAGGTCAGCAGAGCTGCTTTAGAGGCAGAGAACCAGGTCAGCAGAGCTGCTTTAGAGCCAGAGAACCAGGTCAGCAGAGTCATTGTAGAGCCAGAGAACAAGGTCAGCAGAGCTGCTCTAGAGCCCAAGAACCAGGTCAGAAAAGCTGCTTTAGAGCCAGAGAACCAGCTCAGCAGAGCTGCTCTAGAGCCAGAGAACCAGGCCAGAAGAACTGCTTTAGAGCCAGAGAACCAGGTCAGCAGAACCGTTGTAGAGCCTGAGAATCAGGTCAGCAGAGCTGCTCTAAAGCCTAAGAACCAGGTAAGCAGAGCTGTTCTAAAGCCTAAGAACCAGGTCAGCAGAGCTGCTCTAGAGCCAGAAAACCAGGTCAGCAGAGCTGCTCTAGAGCCAGAGAACCAGGTCAGCAGAGCTGCTCTATAGCCAGAGAAACCAGGTCAGCAGAGCTGCTCTGGAGCCAGAGAAACCAGGTCAGCAGAGCTGCTTTAGAGGGAGAGAACCAGGTCAGCAGAGCTGCTCTAGAGCCAGAGAACCAGGTCAGCAGAGCTGCACTAGAGCCAGAGAACCAGGTCAGCGGAGCTGCTTCAGAGCCATACAACCAGGTCAGCAGAGCTGCTCTAGAGCCTAATACCCAGGTCAGCAGAGCTGCTTTAGAGCCAGAGAACCAGGTCAGCAGAGCTGCGCTAGAGCCAGAGAACCAGGTCAGCAGAGCTGCTCTTGAGCCAGAGAACCAGGTCAGCAGAGCTGCTCTAGAGGCAGAGAACCAGGTCAGCAGAGCTGTTTCAGAGGCAGAGAACTAGGTCAGCAGAGCTGTTTTAGAGCCAGAGAACCAGGTCAGCAGAGTCATTGTAGAGCCAGAGAACTAGGTCAGCAGAGCTGCTCTAGAGCCCAAGAACCAGGTCAGAAAAGCTGCTTTAGAGCCAGAGAACCAGCTCAGCAGAGCTGCTCTAGAGCCAGAGAACCAGGTCAGCAGAGCCGTTGTAGAGCCAGAGATCCAGGTCGGCAGAGCTGCTTCACAGCCTAAGAACCGGGTCACAGAGATGCTCTAGAGGCAGAGAACAAGGTCAGCAGAGCTGCTTTAGAGGCAGAGAACAAGGTCAGCAGAGCTGCTTTAGATGCAGAGAACCAGCTCAGCACAGCTACTCTAGAGCCAGAGAACCAGGTCAGCAGAGCTGCTTTAGAGCCATAGAACCAGTCCAGCAGACCTGCTTTAGAGCCAGAGAACCAGGTCAGCAGAGCCGATGTAGAGCCAGAGAACCAGGTCAGCAGAGCTGCTTTACAGCCTAAGAACCAGGTCACAGAGCTGCTCTAGAGGCAGAGAACCAGGTCAGCAGAGATGCTCTAGAGGCAGAGAACAAGGTCAGCAGAGCTGCTTTAGAGGCAGAGAACCAGGTAAGCAGAGCTGCTCTAGAGGCAGAGAACCAGGTCAGCAGAGCTGCTTTAGAGGCAGAGAACCAGGTCAGCAGAGCTGCTTTAGAGCCAGAGAACCAGGTCAGCAGAGTCATTGTAGAGCCAGAGAACAAGGTCAGCAGAGCTGCTCTAGAGCCCAAGAACCAGGTCAGAAAAGCTGCTTTAGAGCCAGAGAACCAGCTCAGCAGAGCTGCTCTAGAGCCAGAGAACCAGGCCAGAAGAACTGCTTTAGAGCCAGAGAACCAGGTCAGCAGAACCGTTGTAGAGCCTGAGAATCAGGTCAGCAGAGCTGCTCTAAAGCCTAAGAACCAGGTAAGCAGAGCTGTTCTAAAGCCTAAGAACCAGGTCAGCAGAGCTGCTCTAGAGCCAGAAAACCAGGTCAGCAGAGCTGCTCTAGAGCCAGAGAACCAGGTCAGCAGAGCTGCTCTATAGCCAGAGAAACCAGGTCAGCAGAGCTGCTCTGGAGCCAGAGAAACCAGGTCAGCAGAGCTGCTTTAGAGGGAGAGAACCAGGTCAGCAGAGCTGCTCTAGAGCCAGAGAACCAGGTCAGCAGAGCTGCACTAGAGCCAGAGAACCAGGTCAGCGGAGCTGCTTCAGAGCCATACAACCAGGTCAGCAGAGCTGCTCTAGAGCCTAAGACCCAGGTCAGCAGAGCTGCTTTAGAGCCAGAGAACCAGGTCAGCAGAGCAGCGCTAGAGCCAGAGAACCAGGTCAGCAGAGCTGCTCTTGAGCCAGAGAACCAGGTCAGCAGAGCTGCTCTAGAGCCAGAGAACCAGGTCAGCAGAGCTGCTTCAGAGCCATACAACCAGGTCAGCAGAGCAGCTCTAGAGCCTAAGACCCAGGTCAGCAGAGCTGCTTTAGAGCCAGAGAACCAGGTCAGCAGAGCTGCTTTAGAGCCAGAGAACCAGGACAGCAGAGCCGTTGTAGAGCCAGAGAACCAGGTCAGCAGAGCTGCTGTAGAGCCAGAGAACGAGGTCAGCAGAGCTGCTGTAGAGCCAGAGAACTAGGTCAGCATAGAGCCAGAGAACCAGGTCAGCAGAGCTGCTGTAGAGCCAGAGAACCAGGGTAGCAGAGCTGCTTTACAGCCTAAGAACCAGGTCACAGAGCTGCTCTTGAGGCAGAGAACCAGGTCAGCAGAGTCATTGTAGAGCCAGAGAACTAGGTCAGCAGAGCTGTTCTAGAGCCCAAGAACCAGGTAAGCAGAGCTGCTCTAAAGCCTAAGAACCAGGTCAGCAGAGCTGCGCTAGAGCCAGAGAACCAGGTCAGCAGAGCTGCTCTATAGCCAGAAAAACCAGGTCAGCAGAGCTGCTCTAGATCCAGAGAAACCAGGTCAGCAGAGCTGCTTTAGAGGGAGAGAACCAGGTCAGCAGAGCTGCTCTAGAGCCAGAGAACCAGGTCAGCAGAGCTGCTCTAGAGCCAGAGAACCAGGTCAGCAGAGCTGCTTCAGAGCCATACACTCAGGCCAACAGAGCTGCTCTAGAGCCTAATACCCAGGTCAGCAGAGCTGCTTTAGAGCCAGAGAACCAGGTCAGCAGAGCTGCTTTAGAGCCAGAGAACCAGGACAGCAGAGCCGTTGTAAAGCCAGAGAACCAGGTCAGCAGAGCTGCTGTAGAGCCAGAAAACCAGGTCAGCAGAGCTGCTCTAAAGCCAGAGAACCAGGTCAGCAGAGCTGCTCTATAGCCAGAGAAACCAGGTCAGCAGAGCTGCTCTAGAGCCAGAGAAACCCGGTCAGCAGAGCTGCTTTAGAGGGAGAGAACCAGGTCAGCAGAGCTGCTCTAGAGCCAGAGAACCAGGTCAGCAGAGCTGCTCTAGAGCCAGAGAACCAGGTCAGCAGAGCTGCTTCAGAGCCATACAACCAGGTCAGCAGAGCTGCTCTAGAGCCTAAGACCCAGGTCAGCAGAGCTGCTTTAGAGCCAGAGAACCAGGTCAGCAGAGCTGCTTTAGAGCCAGAGAACCAGGACAGCAGAGCCGTTGTAGAGCCAGAGAACCAGGTCAGCAGAGCTGCTGTAGAGCCAGAGAACCAGGTCAGCAGAGCTGCTGTAGAGCCAGAGAACTAGGTCAGCATAGAGCCAGAGAACCAGGTCAGCAGAGCTGCTGTAGAGCCAGAGAACCAGGGCAGCAGAGCTGCTTTACAGCCTAAGAACCAGGTCACAGAGCTGCTCTTGAGGCAGAGAACCAGGTCAGCAGAGTCATTGTAGAGCCAGAGAACTAGGTCAGCAGAGCTGTTCTAGAGCCCAAGAACCAGGTAAGCAGAGCTGCTCTAAAGCCTAAGAACCAGGTCAGCAGAGCTGCGCTAGAGCCAGAGAACCAGGTCAGCAGAGCTGCTCTATAGCCAGAAAAACCAGGTCAGCTTAGCTGCTCTAGAGCCAGAGAAACCAGGTCAGCAGAGCTGCTTTAGAGGGAGAGAACCAGGTCAGCAGAGCTGCTCTAGAGCCAGAGAACCAGGTCAGCAGAGCTGCTCTAGAGCCAGAGAACCAGGTCAGCAGAGCTGCTTCAGAGCCATACACTCAGGTCAACAGAGCTGCTCTAGAGCCTAAGACCCAGGTCAGCAGAGCTGCTTTAGAGCCAGAGAACCAGGTCAGCAGAGCTGATTTAGAGCCAGAGAACCAGGACAGCAGAGCCGTTGTAGAGCCAGAGAACCAGGTCAGCAGAGCTGCTGTAGAGCCAGAGAACCAGGTCAGCAGAGCTGCTCTAGAGCCAGAGAACTAGGTCAGCATAGAGCCAGAGAACCAGGTCAGCAGAGCTGCTGTAGAGCCAGAGAACCAGGGCAGCAGAGCTGCTTTACAGCCTAAGAACCAGGTAACAGAGCTGCTCTTGAGGCAGAGAACCAGGTCAGCAGAGCTGCTGTAGAGCCAGAGAGAACCAGGTCAGCAGAGCTGCTTTAGAGCCAAAGACTCAGGTCAGCAGAGCTGCTTTAGTGCCAGAGAACCAGGTCAGCAGAGCTGCTTTAGAGCAAGAGAACCAGGCCAGCAGAGCTGCTTTAGAGCCAGTGAACCAGGTCAGCAGAGCCGTTGTAGAGCCGGAGAACTAGGTCAGCAGAGCTGCTCTAGAGCCTAAGAACCAGGTCAGCAGAGCTGCTGTAGAGCCCAAGAACCAGGTCAGCAGTGCTGCTCTAGAGCCAGAGAACCAGCTCAAAAGAGCTGCTCTAGTGCCAGAGAACAAGGTCAGCAGAGCTGCTTTACAGCCTAAGAACCAGGTCACAGAGCTGCTCTAGAGGAGGTCAGCAGAGCTGCTCAAGAGGCAGAAAACAAGGTCAGCAGAGCTGCTTTAGAGGCAGAGAACAAGGTCAGCAGAGCTGCTTTAGAGGCAGAGAACCAGGTCAGCAGAGCCATTGTAGAGCCAGAGAACTAGGTCAGCAGAGCTGCTTTAGAGCCTAAGAACCAGGTCAGCAGAGCTGCTCTAGAGGCAGAGAACCAGGTCAGCAGAGCCGTTGTAGAGCCAGAGATCCAGGTCAGCAGAGCTGCTTCACAGCCTAAGAACCAGGTCACAGAGATGCTCTAGAGGCAGAGAACAAGGTCAGCAGAGCTGCTTTAGAGGCAGACAACAAGGTCAGCAGAGCTGCTTTAGAGGCAGAGAACCAGCTCAGCACAGCTACTCTAGAGCCAGAGAACCAGGTCAGCAGAGCCGTTGTAGAGCCAGGATCCAGGTCAGCAGAGCTGCTTCACAGCCTAAGAACCAGGTCACAGAGATGCTCTAGAAGCAGAGAACAAGGTCAGCAGAGCTGCTTTAGAGGCAGAGAACAAGGTCAGCAGAGCTGCTTTAGAGGCAGAGAACCAGCTCAGCACAGCTACTCTAGAGCCAGAGAACCAGGTCAGCAGAGCTGCTTTAGAGCCATAGCACCAGTCCAGCAGACCTGCTTTAGAGCCAGAGAACCAGGTCAGCAGAGCCGATGTAGAGCCAGAGAACCAGGTCAGCAGAGCTGCTTTACAGCCTAAGAACCAGGTCACAGAGCTGCTCTAGAGGCAGAGAACCAGGTCAGCAGAGCTGCTCTAGAGGCAGAGAACAAGGTCAGCAGAGCTGCTTTAGAGGCAGAGAACAAGGTCAGCAGAGCTGCTTTAGAGGCAGAGAACCAGGTCAGCAGAGCCATTGTAGAGCCAGAGAACTAGGTCAGCAGAGCTGCTTTAGAGCCTAAGAACCAGGTCAGCAGAGCTGCTATAGAGGCAGAGAACCAGGTCAGCAGAGCTGCTTTAGAGGCAGAGAACCAGGTCAGCAGAACTGCTTTAGAGCCAGAGAACCAGGTCAGCAGAGTCATTGTAGAGCCAGAGAACTAGGTCAGCAGAGCTGCTCTAGAGCCAGAGAACCAGGTCAGCAGAGCCGTTGTAGAGCCAGAGATCCAGGTCAGCAGAGCTGCTTCACAGCCTAAGAACCAGGTCACAGAGATGCTCTAGAGGCAGAGAACAAGGTCAGCAGAGCTGCTTTAGAGGCAGAGAACAAGGTCAGCAGAGCTGCTTTAGAGGCAGAGAACCAGCTCAGCACAGCTACTCTAGAGCCAGAGAACCAGGTCAGCAGAGCCGTTGTAGAGCCAGAGATCCAGGTCAGCAGAGCTGCTTCACAGCCTAAGAACCAGGTCACAGAGATGCTCTAGAGGCAGAGAACAAGGTCAGCAGAGCTGCTTTAGAGGCAGAGAACAAGGTCAGCAGAGCTGCTTTAGAGGCAGAGAACCAGCTCAGCACAGCTACTCTTGAGCCAGAGAACCAGGTCAGCAGAGCTGCTTTAGAGCCATAGAACCAGTCCAGCAGACCTGCTTTAGAGCCAGAGAACCAGGCCAGCAGAACCGATGTAGAGCCAGAGAACCAGGTCAGCAGAGCTGCTTTACAGCCTAAGAACCAGGTCACAGAGCTGCTCTAGAGGCAGAGAACCAGGTCAGCAGAGATGCTCTAGAGGCAGAGAACAAGGTCAGCAGAGGTGCTTTAGAGGCAGAGAACCAGGTAAGCAGAGCTGCTCTAGAGGCAGAGAACCAGGTCAGCAGAGCTGCTTTAGAGGCAGAGAACCAGGTCAGCAGAGCTGCTTTAGAGCCAGAGAACCAGGTCAGCAGAGTCATTGTAGAGCCAGAGAACTAGGTCAGCAGAGCTGCTCTATAGCCCAAGAACCAGGTCAGAAAAGCTGCTTTAGAGCCAGAGAACCAGCTCAGCAGAGCTGCTCTAGAGCCAGAGAACCAGGTCAGAAGAGCTGCTCTAGAGCCAGAGAACCAGTTCAGCAGAACCGTTGTAGAGCCTGAGAATCAGGTCAGCAGAGCTGCTCTAAAGCCTGAGAACCGGGTAAGCAGAGCTGCTCTAAAGCCTAAGAACCAGGTCAGCAGAGCTGCTCTAGAGCCAGAAAACCAGGTCAGCAGAGCTGCTCTAGAGCCAGAGAACCAGGTCAGCAGAGCTGCTCTATAGCCAGAGAAACCAGGTCAGCAGAGCTGCTCTAGAGCCAGAGAAACCAGGTCAGCAGAGCTGCTTTAGAGGGAGAGAACCAGGTCAGCAGAGCTGCTCTAGAGCCAGAGAACCAGGTCAGCAGAGCTGCACTAGAGCCAGAGAACCAGGTCAGCAGAGCTGCTTCAGAGCCATACAACCAGGTCAGCAGATCTGCTCTAGAGCCTAAGACCCAGGTCAGCAGAGCTGCTTTAGAGCCAGAGAACCAGGTCAGCAGAGCTGCGCTAGAGCCAGAGAACCGGGTCAGCAGAGCTGCTCTATAGCCAGAAAAACCAGGTCAGCAGAGCTGCTCTAGAGCCAGAGAAACCAGGTCAGCAGAGCCGCTTTAGAGGGAGAGAACCAGGTCAGCAGAGCTGCTCTAGAGCCAGAGAACCAGGTCAGCAGAGCTGCTCTAGAGCCAGAGAACCAGGTCAGCAGAGCTGCTTCAGAGCCATACAATCAGGTCAGCAGAGCTGCTCTAGAGCCTAAGACCCAGGTCAACAGAGCTGCTTTAGAGCCAGAGAACCAGGTCAGCAGAGCTGCTTTAGAGCCAGAGAACCATGACAGGAGAGCCGTTGTAGAGCCAGAGAACCAGGTCAGCAGAGCTGCTGTAGAGCCAGAGAACCAGGTCAGCAGAGCTGCTGTAGAGCCAGAGAACTAGGTCAGCATAGAGCCAGAGAACCAGGTCAGCAGAGCTGCTGTAGAGCCAGAGAACCAGGGCAGCAGAGCTGCATTACAGCCTAAGAACCAGGTCACAGCGCTGGTCTTGAGGCAGAGAACCAGGTCAGCAGAGCTGCTGTAGAGCCAGAGAGAACCAGGTCAGCAGAGCTGCTTTAGTGCCAGAGAACCAGGTCAGCAGAGCTGCTTTAGAGCAAGAGAACAAGGCCAGCAGAGCTGCTTTAGAGCCAGAGAACCAGGTCAGCAGAGCCGTTGTAGAGCCAGAGAACTATGTCAGCAGAGCTGCTCTAAAGCCTAAGAACCAGGTCAGCAGAGCTTCTGTAGAGCCCAAGAACCAGGTCAGCAGAGCTGCTCTAGAGCCAGAGAACCAGCTCAAAAGAGCTGCTCTAGTGCCAGAGAACCAGGTCAGCAGAGCTGCTTTAGAACCATAGAACCAGGCCAGCAGACCTGCTTTAGAGCCAGAGAACCAGGTCAGCAAAGCCGTTGTAGAGCCAGAGAACCAGGTCAGCAGAGCTGCTTTACAGCCTAAGAACCAGGTCACAGAGCTGCTCTAGAGGCAGAGAACCAGGTCAGCAGAGCTGCTCTAGGGGCAGAGAACAAGGTCAGCAGAGCTGCTTTAGAGTCAGGGAACAAGGTCAGCAGAGCTGCTTTAGAGGCAGAGAACCAGGTCAGCAGAGCCATTGTAGAGCCAGAGAACTAGGTCAGCAGAGCAGCTTTAGAGCCTAAGAACCAGCTCAGCAGAGCTTCTCTAGAGGCAGAGAACCAGGTCAGCAGAGCTGTTTCAGAGGCAGAGAACTACGTCAGCAGAGCTGCTTTAGAGCCAGAGAACAAGGTCACCAGAGTCATTGTAGAGCCAGAGAACTAGGTTAGCAGAGCTGCTCTAGAGCCCAAGAACCAGGTAAGCAGAGCTGTTTTAAAGCCTAAGAACCAGGTCAGCAGAGCTGCTCTAGAGCCAGAGAACCAGGTCAGCAGAGCTGCTCTAGAGCCAGAGAAACCAGGTCAGCAGAGCTGCTTTAGAGGGAGAGAACCAGGTCAGCAGAGCTGCTCTAGAGCCAGAGAACCAGGTCAGCAGAGCTGCTCTAGAGCCAGAGAACCAGGTCAGCAGAGCTGCTTCAGAGCCATACAAACTGGTCAGCAGAGCTGCTCTAGAGCCAGAGAACCAGGTCAGCAGAGCTGCTTTAGAGCCAGAGAACCAGGTCAGCAGAGCTGCTTTAGAGCCAGAGAACCAGGACAGCAGATTCGTTGTAGAGCCAGAGAACCAGGTCAGCAGAGCTGCTGTAGAGCCAGAGAACCAGGTCAGCAGAGCTGCTGTAGAGCCAGAGAACTAGGTCAGCATAGAGCCAGAGAACCAGGTCAGCAGAGCTGTTGTAGAGCCAGAGAACCAGGGCAGCAGAGCAGCTTTACAGCCCAAGAACCAGGTCACAGAGCTGCTCTTGAGGCAGAGAACCAGGTCAGCAGAGCTCCTGTAGAGCCAGAGAGAACCAGGTCAGCAGAGCTGCTTTAGAGCCAGAGACTCAGGTCAGCAGAGCTGCTTTAGTGCCAGAGAACCAGGTTAGCAGAGCTGCTTTAGAGCAAGAGAACCAGGCCAGCAGAGCTGCTTTAGAGCCAGAGAACGAGGTCAGCAGAGCCGTTGTAGAGCCAGAGAACTATGTCAGCAGAGCTGCTCTAGAGCCTAAGAACCAGGTCAGCAGAGCTGCTGTAGAGCCCAAGAACCAGGTCAACAGAGCTGCTCTAGAACCAGAGAACGAGCTCAAAAGAGCTGCTGCAGTGCCAGAGAACCAGGTCAGCAGAACCGTTGTAGAGCCTGAGAATCAGGTCAGCAGAGCTGCTCTAAAGCCTGAGAACCAGGTAAGCAGAGCTGCTCTAAAGCCTAAGAACCAGGTCAGCAGAGCTGCTCTAGAGCCAGAAAACCAGGTCAGCAGAGCTGCTCTAGAGCCAGAGAACCAGGTCAGCAGAGCTGCTCTATAGCCAGAGAAACCAGGTCAGCAGAGCTGCTCTAGAGCCAGAGAAACCAGGTCAGCAGAGCTGCTTTAGAGGGAGAGAACCAGGTCAGCAGAGCTGCTCTAGAGCCAGAGAACCAGGTCAGCAGAGCTGCACTAGAGCCAGAGAACCAGGTCAGCAGAGCTGCTTCAGAGCCATACAACCAGGTCAGCAGAGCTGCTCTAGAGCCTAAGACCCAGGTCAGCAGAGCTGCTTTAGAGCCAGAGAACCAGGTCAGCAGAGCTGCGCTAGAGCCAGAGAACCGGGTCAGCAGAGCTGCTCTATAGCCAGAAAAACCAGGTCAGCAGAGCTGCTCTAGAGCCAGAGAAACCAGGTCAGCAGAGCTGCTTTAGAGGGAGAGAACCAGGTCAGCAGAGCTGCTCTAGAGCCAGAGAACCAGGTCAGCAGAGCTGCTCTAGAGCCAGAGAACCAGGTCAGCAGAGCTGCTTCAGAGCCATACAATCAGGTCAGCAGAGCTGCTCTAGAGCCTAAGACCCAGGTCAACAGAGCTGCTTTAGAGCCAGAGAACCAGGTCAGCAGAGCTGCTTTAGAGCCAGAGAACCAGGACAGGAGAGCCGTTGTAGAGCCAGAGAACCAGGTCAGCAGAGCTGCTGTAGAGCCAGAGAACCAGGTCAGCAGAGCTGCTGTAGAGCCAGAGAACTAGGTCAGCATAGAGCCAGAGAACCAGGTCAGCAGAGCTGCTGTAGAGCCAGAGAACCAGGGCAGCAGAGCTGCATTACAGCCTAAGAACCAGGTCACAGCGCTGGTCTTGAGGCAGAGAACCAGGTCAGCAGAGCTGCTGTAGAGCCAGAGAGAACCAGGTCAGCAGAGCTGCTTTAGAGCCAGAGACTCAGGTCAGCAGAGCTGCTTTAGTGCCAGAGAACCAGGTCAGCAGAGCTGCTTTAGAGCAAGAGAACCAGGCCAGCAGAGCTGCTTTAGAGCCAGAGAACCAGGTCAGCAGAGCCGTTGTAGAGCCAGAGAACTATGTCAGCAGAGCTGCTCTAAAGCCTAAGAACAAGGTCAGCAGAGCTGCTGTAGAGTCCAAGAACCAGGTCAGCAGTGCTGCTCTAGAGCCAGAGAACCAGCTCAAAAGAGCTGCTCTAGTGCCAGAGAACCAGGTCAGCAGAGCTGCTTTAGAGCCATAGAACCAGGCCAGCAGACCTGCTTTAGAGCCAGAGAACCAGGTCAGCAGAGCCATTGTAGAGCCAGAGAACAAGGTCAGCAGAGCTGCTTTACAACCTAAGAACCAGGTCACAGAGCTGCTCTAGAGGCAGAGAACCAGGTCAGCAGAGCTGCTCTAGAGGCAGAGAACAAGGTCAGCAGAGCTGCTTTAGAGGCAGAGAACAAGGTCAGCAGAGCTGCTTTAGAGGCAGAGAACCAGGTCAGCAGAGCCATTGTAGAGCCAGAGAACTAGGTCAGCAGAGCTGCTTTAGAGCCTAAGAACCAGGTCAGCAGAGCTGCTCTAGAGGCAGAGAACCAGGTCAGCAGAGCTGCTTTAGAGGCAGAGAACCAGGTCAGCAGAGCTGCTTTAGAGCCAGAGAACCAGGTCAGCAGAGTCATTGTAGAGCCAGAGAACTAGGTCAGCAGAGCTGCTCTAGAGCCCAAGAACCAGGTCAGAAAAGCTGCTTTAGAGCCAGAGAACCAGCTCAGCAGAGCTGCTCTAGAGCCAGAGAACCAGGTCAGCAGAGCCGTTGTAGAGCCAGAGAACCAGGTCAGCAGAGCTGCTTTACAGCCTAAGAACCAGGTCACAGAGATGCTCTAGAGGCAGAAAACAATGTCAGCAGAGCTGCTTTAGAGGCAGAGAACAATGTCAGCAGAGCTGCTTTAGAGGCAGAGAACCAGCTCAGCACAGCTACTCTAGAGCCAGAGAACCAGGTCAGCAGAGCTGCTTTAGAGCCATAGAACCAGTCCAGCAGACCTGCTTTAGAGCCAGAGAACCAGGTCAGCAGAGCCGATGTAGAGCCAGAGAACCAGGTCAGCAGAGCTGCTTTACAGCCTAAGAACCAGGTCACAGAGCTGCTCTAGAGGCAGAGAACCAGGTCAGCAGAGATGCTCTAGAGGCAGAGAACAAGTTCAGCAGAGCTGCTTTAGCGGCAGAGAACCAGGTAAGCAGAGCTGCTCTAGAGGCAGAGAACCAGGTCAGCAGAGCTGCTTTAGAGGCAGAGAACCAGGTCAGCAGAGCTGCTTTAGAGCCAGAGTACCAGGTCAGCAGAGTCATTGTAGAGCCAGAGAACTAGGTCAGCAGAGCTGCTCTAGAGCCCAAGAACCAGGTCAGAAAAGCTGCTTTAGAGCCAGAGAACCAGCTCAGCAGAGCTGCTCTAGAGCCAGAGAACCAGGTCAGAAGAGCTGCTTTAGAGCCAGAGAACCAGGTCAGCAGAACCGTTGTAGAGCCTGAGAATCAGGTCAGCAGAGCTGCTCTAAAGCCTAAGAACCAGGTAAGCAGAGCTGCTCTAAAGCCTAAGAACCAGGTCAGCAGAGCTGCTCTAGAGCCAGAAAACCAGGTCAGCAGAGCTGCTCTAGAGCCAGAGAACCAGGTCAGCAGAGCTGCTCTATAGCCAGAGAAACCAGGTCAGCAGAGCTGCTCTAGAGCCAGAGAAACCAGGTCAGCAGAGCTGCTTTAGAGGGAGAGAACCAGGTCAGCAGAGCTGCTCTAGAGCTAGAGAACCAGGTCAGCAGAGCTGCTCTAGAGCCAGAGAACCAGGTCAGCAGAGCTGCTTCAGAGCCATACAACCAGGTCAGCAGAGCTGCTCTAGAGCCTAAGACCCAGGTCAGCAGAGCTGCTTTAGAGCCAGAGAACCAGGTCAGCAGAGCTGCTTTAGAGCCAGAGAACCAGGACAGCAGAGCCATTGTAGAGTCAGAGAACCAGGTCAGCAGAGCTGCTGTAGAGCCAGAGAACCAGGTCAGCAGAGCTGCTGTAGAGCCAGAGAACTAGGTCAGAATAGAGCCAGAGAACCAGGTCAGCAGAGCTGCTGTAGAGCCAGAGAACCAGGGCAGCAGAGCTGCTTTACAGTCTAAGAACCAGGTCACGGAGCTGCTCTAGAGGCAGAGAACCAGGTCAGCAGAGCTGCTGTAGAGCCAGAGAGAACCAGGTCAGCAGAGCGGCTTTAGAGCCAGAGACCCAGGTCAGCAGAGCTGTGTTAGTGCCAGAGAGCCAGGTCAGCAGAGCTGCTTTAGAGCAAGAGAACCAGGCCAGCAGAGCTGCTTTAGAGGCAGAGAACCAGGTCAGCAGAGCCGTTGCAGAGCCGGAGAACTAGGTCAGCAGAGCTGCTCTAGAGCCTAAGAACCAGGTCAGCAGAGCTGCTGTAGAGCCCAAGAACCAGGTCAGCAGAGCTGCTCTAGAGCCAGAGAACCAGCTCAAAAGAGCTGCTCTAGTGCCAGAGAACCAGGTCAGCAGAGCTGCTTTAGAACCATAGAACCAGGCCAGCAGACCTGCTTTAGAGCCAGAGAACCAGGTCAGCAGAGCTGCTTTACAGCCTAAGAACCAGGTCACAGAGCTGCTCTAGAGGCATAGAACCAGGTCAGCAGAGCTGCTCTAGAGGCAGAGAACAAGGTCAGCAGAGCTGCTTTAGAGGCAGAGAACAAGGTCAGCAGAGCTGCTTTAGAGGCAGAGAACCAGGTCAGCAGAGCCATTGTAGAGCCAGAGAACTAGGTCAGCAGAGCTGCTTTAGAGCCTAAGAACCAGCTCAGCAGAGCAGCTCTAGAGGCAGAGAACCAGGTCAGCAGAGCTGTTTCAGAGGCAGAGAACTAGCTCAGCAGTGTCATTGTAGAGCCAGAGAACTAGGTCAGCAGAGCTGCTCTAGAGCCCAAGAACCAGGTAAGCAGAGCTGCTCTAAAGCCAGAGAAACCAGGTCAGCAGAGCTGCTCTAGAGCCAGAGAAACCAGGTCAGGAGAGCTGCTTTAGAGGGAGAGAACCAGGTCAGCAGAGCTTCTCTAGAGCCAGAGAACCGGGTCAGCAGAGCTGCTCTAGAGCCAGAGAACCAGGTCAGCAGAGCTGCTTCAGAGCCATACAACCAGGTCAGCAGAGCTGCTCTAGAGCCTAAGACCCAGGTCAGCAGAGCTGCTTTAGAGCCAGAGAACCAGGTCAGCAGAGCGGCTTTAGAGCCAGAGACCCAGGTCAGCAGAGCTGTGTTAGTGCCAGAGAACCGGTCAGCAGAGCTTCTTTAGAGCAAGAGAACCAGGCCAGCAGATCCGTTGTAGTGCCAGAGAACTAGGTCAGCAGAGCTGCTGTAGAGCCTAAGAACCAGGTCAGCAGAGCTTCTGTAGAGCCCAAGAACCAGGTCAGCAGAGCTGCTCTAGAGCCAGAGAACCAGCTCAAAAGAGCTGCTCTAGTGCCAGAGAACCAGGTCAGCAGAGCTGCTTTAGAACCATAGAACCAGGCCAGCAGACCTGCTTTAGAGCCAGAGAACCAGATCAGCAGAGCCGTTGTAGAGCCAGAGAACCAGGTCAGCAGAGCTGCTTTACAGCCTAAGAACCAGGTCACAGAGCTGCTCTAGAGGCAGAGAACCAGGTCAGCAGAGCTGCTCTAGGGGCAGAGAACAAGGTCAGCAGAGCTGCTTTAGAGTCAGGGAACAAGGTCAGCAGAGCTGCTTTAGAGGCAGAGAACCAGGTCAGCAGAGCCATTGTAGAGCCAGAGAACTAGGTCAGCAGAGCAGCTTTAGAGCCTAAGAACCAGCTCAGCAGAGCTTCTCTAGAGGCAGAGAACCAGGTCAGCAGAGCTGTTTCAGAGGCAGAGAACTACGTCAGCAGAGCTGCTTTAGAGCCAGAGAAGAAGGTCAGCAGAGTCATTGTAGAGTCAGAGAACTAGGTCAGCAGAGCTGCTCTAGAGCCCAAGAACCAGGTAAGCAGAGCTGTTTTAAAGCCTAAGAACCAGGTCAGAAGAGCTGCTCTAGAGCCAGAGAACCAGGTCAGCAGAGCTGCTCTAGAGCCAGAGAAACCAGGTCAGCAGAGCTGCTTTAGAGGGAGAGAACCAGGTCAGCAGAGCTGCTCTAGAGCCAGAGAACCAGGTCAGCAGAGCTGCTCTAGAGCCAGAGAACCAGGTCAGCAGAGCTGCTTCAGAGCCATACAAACAGGTCAGCAGAGCTGCTCTAGAGCCAGAGAACCAGGTCAGCAGAGCTGCTTTAGAGCCAGAGAACCAGGTCAGCAGAGCTGCTTTAGAGCCAGAGAACCAGGACAGCAGAGCCGTTGTAGAGCCAGAGAACCAGGTCAGCAGAGCTGCTGTAGAGCCAGAGAACCAGGTCAGCAGAGCTGCTGTAGAGCCAGAGAACTAGGTTAGCATAGAGCCAGAGAACCAGGTCAGCAGAGCTGCTGTAGAGCCAGAGAACCAGGGCAGCAGAGCAGCTTTACAGCCCAAGAACCAGGTCACAGAGCTGCTCTTGAGGCAGAGAACCCGGTCAGCAGAGCTCCTGTAGAGCCAGAGAGAACCAGGTCAGCAGAGCTGCTTTAGAGCCAGAGACTCAGGTCAGCAGAGCTGCTTTAGTGCCAGAGAACCAGGTTAGCAGAGCTGCTTTAGAGCAAGAGAACCAGGCCAGCAGAGCTGCTTTAGAGCCAGAGAACCAGGTCAGCAGAGCCGTTGTAGAGCCAGAGAACTATG
Source organism: Triturus cristatus (assembly GCF_964204655.1). NCBI lineage: Eukaryota > Metazoa > Chordata > Amphibia > Caudata > Salamandridae > Triturus > Triturus cristatus. The sequence goes on along the minus strand of NW_028187277.1, from coordinate 60,440 downwards.
TCAGCAGAGCTGCTCTAGAGCCTAAGAACCAGGTCAGCAGAGCTGCTGTAGAGCCCAAGAACCAGGTCAACAGAGCTGCTCTAGAACCAGAGAACCAGCTCAAAAGAGCTGCTGCAGTGCCAGAGAACCAGGTCAGCAGAGCTGCTTTAGAGCCATAGAACCAGGCCAGCAGACCTGCTTTAGAGCCAGAGAACCAGGTCAGCAGAGCCGTTGTAGAGCCAGAGAACCAGGTCAGCAGAGCTGCTTTACAGCCTAAGAACCAGGTCACAGAGCTGCTCTAGAGGCAGAGAACCAGGTCAGCAGAGCTGCTCTAGAGGCAGAGAACAAGAGAACAAGGTCAGCAGAGCTGCTTTAGAGGCAGAGAACCAGGTCAGCAGAGCCATTGTAGAGCCAGAGAACTAGGTCAGCAGAGCTGCTTTAGAGCCTAAGAACCAGGTCAGCAGAGCTGCTCTAGAGGCAGAGAACCAGGTCAGCAGAGCTGCTTTAGAGGCAGAGAACCAGGTCAGCAGAGCTGCTTTAGAGCCAGAGAACCAGGTCAGCAGAGTCATTGTAGAGCCAGAGAACTAGCTCAGCAGAGCTGCTCTAGAGCCCAAGAACCAGGTCAGAAAAGCTGCTTTAGAGACAGAGAACCAGCTCAGCAGAGCTGCTCTAGAGCCAGAGAACCAGGTCAGCAGAGCCGTTGTAGAGCCAGAGAACCAGGTCAGCAGAGCTGCTTTACAGCCTAAGAACCAGGTCACAGAGCTGCTCTAGAGGAAGAGAACAAGGTCAGCAGAGCTGCTTTAGAGGCAGAGAACAAGGTCAGCAGAGCTGCTTTAGAGGCAGAGAACCAGCTCAGCACAGCTTCTCTAGAGCCAGAGAACCAGGTCTGCAGAGCTGCTTTAGAGCCATAGAACCAGTCCAGCAGACCTGCTTTAGAGCCAGAGAACCAGGTCTGCAGAGCCGATGTAGAGCCAGAGAACCAGGTCAGCAGAGCTGCTTTACAGCCTAAGAACCAGGTCACAGAGCTGCTCTAGAGGCAGAGAACCAGGTCAGCAGAGATGCTCTAGAGGCAGAGAACAAGGTCAGCAGAGCTGCTTTAGAGGCAGAGAACCAGGTAAGCAGACCTGCTCTAGAGGCAGAGAACCAGGTCAGCAGAGCTGCTTCAGAGCCATACACTCAGGTCAACAGAGCTGCTCTAGAGCCTAATACCCAGGTCAGCAGAGCTGCTTTAGAGCCAGAGAACCAGGTCAGCAGAGCTGCTTTAGAGCCAGAGAACCAGGACAGCAGAGCCGTTGTAAAGCCAGAGAACCAGGTCAGCAGAGCTGCTGTAGAGCCAGAAAACCAGGTCAGCAGAGCTGCTCTAAAGCCAGAGAACCAGGTCAGCAGAGCTGCTCTATAGCCAGAGAAACCAGGTCAGCAGAGCTGCTCTAGAGCCAGAGAAACCAGGTCAGCAGAGCTGCTTTAGAGGGAGAGAACCAGGTCAGCAGAGCTGCTCTAGAGCCAGAGAACCAGGTCAGCAGAGCTGCTCTAGAGCCAGAGAAGCAGGTCAGCAGAGCTGCTTCAGAGCCATACAACCAGGTCAGCAGAGCTGCTCTAGAGCCTAAGACCCAGGTCAGCAGAGCTGCTTTAGAGCCAGAGAACCAGGTCAGCAGAGCTGCTTTAGAGCCAGAGAACCAGGACAGCAGAGCCGTTGTAGAGCCAGAGAACCAGGTCAGCAGAGCTGCTGTAGAGCCAGAGAACCAGGTCAGCAGAGCTGCTGTAGAGCCAGAGAACTAGGTCAGCATAGAGCCAGAGAACCAGGTCAGCAGAGCTGCTGTAGAGCCAGAGAACCAGGGCAGCAGAGCTGCTTTACAGCCTAAGAACCAGGTCACAGAGCTGCTCTTGAGGCAGAGAACCAGGTCAGCAGAGTCATTGTAGAGCCAGAGAACTAGGTCAGCAGAGCTGTTCTAGAGCCCAAGAACCAGGTAAGCAGAGCTGCTCTAAAGCCTAAGAACCAGGTCAGCAGAGCTGCACTAGAGCCAGAGAACCAGGTCAGCAGAGCTGCTCTATAGCCAGAAAAACCAGGTCAGCAGAGCTGCTCTAGAGCCAGAGAAACCAGGTCAGCAGAGCTGCTCTAGAGCCAGAGAACCAGGTCAGCAGAGCTGCTCTAGAGCCAGAGAACCAGGTCAGCAGAGCTGCTTCAGAGCCATACACTCAGGTCAACAGAGCTGCTCTAGGGCCTAAGACCCAGGTCAGCAGAGCTGCTTTAGAGCCAGAGAACCAGGTCAGCAGAGCTGCTTTAGAGCCAGAGAACCAGGACAGCAGAGCCGTTGTAGAGCCAGAGAACCAGGTCAGCAGAGCTGCTGTAGAGCCAGAAAACCAGGTCAGCAGAGCTGCTCTAAAGCCAGAGAACCAGGTCAGCAGAGCTGCTCTATAGCCAGAGAAACCAGGTCAGCAGAGCTGCTCTAGAGCCAGAGAAACCAGGTCAGCAGAGCTGCTTTAGAGGGAGAGAACCAGGTCAGCAGAGCTGCTCTAGAGCCAGAGAACCAGGTCAGCAGAGCTGCTCTAGAGCCAGAGAAGCAGGTCAGCAGAGCTGCTTCAGAGCCATACAACCAGGTCAGCAGAGCTGCTCTAGAGCCTAAGACCCAGGTCAGCAGAGCTGCTTTAGAGCCAGAGAACCAGGTCAGCAGAGCTGCTTTAGAGCCAGAGAACCAGGACAGCAGAGCCGTTGTAGAGCCAGAGAACCAGGTCAGCAGAGCTGCTGTAGAGCCAGAGAACCAGGTCAGCAGAGCTGCTGTAGAGCCAGAGAACTAGGTCAGCATAGAGCCAGAGAACCAGGTCAGCAGAGCTGCTGTAGAGCCAGAGAACCAGGGCAGCAGAGCTGCTTTACAGCCTAAGAACCAGGTCACAGAGCTGCTCTTGAGGCAGAGAACCAGGTCAGCAGAGTCATTGTAGAGCCAGAGAACTAGGTCAGCAGAGCTGTTCTAGAGCCCAAGAACCAGGTAAGCAGAGCTGCTCTAAAGCCTAAGAACCAGGTCAGCAGAGCTGCACTAGAGCCAGAGAACCAGGTCAGCAGAGCTGCTCTATAGCCAGAAAAACCAGGTCAGCAGAGCTGCTCTAGAGCCAGAGAAACCAGGTCAGCAGAGCTGCTCTAGAGCTAGAGAACCAGGTCAGCAGAGCTGCTCTAGAGCCAGAGAACCAGGTCAGCAGAGCTGCTTCAGAGCCATACACTCAGGTCAACAGAGCTGCTCTAGAGCCTAAGACCCAGGTCAGCAGAGCTGCTTTAGAGCCAGAGAACCAGGTCAGCAGAGCTGCTTTAGAGCCAGAGAACCAGGACAGCAGAGCCGTTGTAGAGCCAGAGAACCAGGTCAGCAGAGCTGCTGTAGAGCCAGAAAACCAGGTCAGCAGAGCTGCTCTAAAGCCAGAGAACCAGGTCAGCAGAGCTGCTCTATAGCCAGAGAAACCAGGCCAGCAGAGCTGCTCTAGAGCCAGAGAAACCAGGTCAGCAGAGCTGCTTTAGAGGGAGAGAACCAGGTCAGCAGAGCTGCTCTAGAGCCAGAGAACCAGGTCAGCAGAGCTGCTCTAGAGCCAGAGAACCAAGTCAGCAGAGCTGCTTCAGAGCCATACAACCAGGTCAGCAGAGCTGCTCTAGAGCCTAAGACCCAGGTCAGCAGAGCTGCTTTAGAGCCAGAGAACCAGGTCAGCAGAGCTGCTTTAGAGCCAGAGAACCAGGACAGCAGAGCCGTTGTAGAGCCAGAGAACCAGGTCAGCAGAGCTGCTGTAGAGCCAGAGAACCAGGTTAGCAGAGCTGCTGTAGAGCCAGAGAACTAGGTCAGCATAGAGCCAGAGAACCAGGTCAGCAGAGCTGCTGTAGAGCCAGAGAACCAGGGCAGCAGAGCTGCTTCAGAGCCATACACTCAGGTCAACAGAGCTGCTCTAGAGCCTAAGACCAAGGTCAGCAGAGCTGCTTTAGAGCCAGAGAACCAGGTCAGCAGAGCTGCTTTAGAGCCAGAGAACCAGGACAGCAGAGCCGTTGTAGAGCCAGAGAACCAGGTCAGCAGAGCTGCTGTAGAGCCAGAGAACCAGGTCAGCAGAGCTGCTTTAGTGCCAGAGAACCAGGTCAGCAGAGCTGCTTTAGAGCAAGAGAACCAGGCCAGCAGAGCTGCTTTAGAGCCAGAGAACCAGGTCAGCAGAGCCGTTGTAGAGCCAGAGAACTATGTCAGCAGAGCTGCTCTAGAGCCTAAGAACCAGGTCAGCAGAGCTGCTGTAGAGCCCAAGAACAAGGTCAGCAGTGCTGCTCTAGAGCCAGAGAACCAGCTCAAAAGAGCTGCTCTAGTGCCAGAGAACCAGGTCAGCAGAGCTGCTTTAGAGCCATAGAACCAGGCCAGCAGACCTGCTTCAGAGGCAGAGAACCAGGTCAGCAGAGCCGTTGTAGAGCCAGAGAACAAGGTCAGCAGAGCTGCTTTACAGCCTAAGAACCAGGTCACAGAGCTGCTCTAGAGGCAGAGAACCAGGTCAGCAGAGCTGCTCTAGAGGCAGAGAACAAGGTCAGCAGAGCTGCTTTAGAGGCAGAGAACAAGGTCAGCAGAGCTGCTTTAGAGGCAGAGAACCAGGTCAGCAGAGCCATTGTAGAGCCAGAGAACTAGGTCAGCAGAGCTGCTTTAGAGCCTAAGAACCAGGTCAGCAGAGCTGCTCTAGAGGCAGAGAACCAGGTCAGCAGAGCTGCTTTAGAGGCAGAGAACCAGGTCAGCAGAACTGCTTTAGAGCCAGAGAACCAGGTCAGCAGAGTCACTGTAGAGCCAGAGAACTAGGTCAGCAGAGCTGCTCTAGAGCCCAAGAACCAGGTCAGAAAAGCTGCTTTAGAGCCAGAGAACCAGCTCAGCAGAGCTGCTCTAGAGCCAGAGAACCAGGTCAGCAGAGCCGTTGTAGAGCCAGAGATCCAGGTCAGCAGAGCTGCTTCACAGCCTAAGAACCAGGTCACAGAGATGCTCTAGAGGTAGAGAACAAGGTCAGCAGAGCTGCTTTAGATGCAGAGAACCAGCTCAGCACAGCTACTCTAGAGCCAGAGAACCAGGTCAGCAGAGCCATTGTAGAGCCAGAGAACCAGGTCAGCAGAGCTGCTTTACAGCCTAAGAACCAGGTCCCAGAGATGCTCTAGAGGCAGAGAACAATGTCAGCAGAGCTGCTTTAGAGGCAGAGAACAATGTCAGCAGAGCTGCTTTAGAGGCAGAGAACCAGCTCAGCACAGCTACTCTAGAGCCAGAGAACCAGGTCAGCAGAGCTGCTTTAGAGCCATAGAACCAGTCCAGCAGACCTGCTTTAGAGCCAGAGAACCAGGTCAGCAGAGCCGATGTAGAGCCAGAGAACTAGGTCAGCAGAGCTGCTTTACAGCCTAAGAACCAGGTCACAGAGCTGCTCTAGAGGCAGAGAACCAGGTCAGCAGAGATGCTCTAGAGGCAGAGAACAAGGTCAGCAGAGCTGCTTTAGAGGCAGAGAACCAGGTAAGCAGAGCTGCTCTAGAGGCAGAGAACCAGGTCAGCAGACCTGCTTTAGAGTCAGAGAACCAGGTCAGCAGAGCTGCTTTAGAGCCAGAGAACCAGGTCAGCAGAGTCATTGTAGAGCCAGAGAACAAGGTCAGCAGAGCTGCTCTAGAGCCCAAGAACCAGGTCAGAAAAGCTGCTTTAGAGCCAGAGAACCAGCTCAGCAGAGCTGCTCTAGAGCCAGAGAACCAGGCCAGAAGAACTGCTTTAGAGCCAGAGAACCAGGTCAGCAGAACCGTTGTAGAGCCTGAGAATCAGGTCAGCAGAGCTGCTCTAAAGCCTAAGAACCAGGTAAGCAGAGCTGTTCTAAAGCCTAAGAACCAGGTCAGCAGAGCTGCTCTAGAGCCAGAAAACCAGGTCAGCAGAGCTGCTCTAGAGCCAGAGAACCAGGTCAGCAGAGCTGCTCTATAGCCAGAGAAACCAGGTCAGCAGAGCTGCTCTAGAGCCAGAGAAACCAGGTCAGCAGAGCTGCTTTAGAGGGAGAGAACCAGGTCAGCAGAGCTGCTCTAGAGCCAGAGAACCAGGTCAGCAGAGCTGCACTAGAGCCAGAGAACCAGGTCAGCAGAGCTGCTTCAGAGCCATACAACCAGGTCAGCAGAGCTGCTCTAGAGCCTAAGACCCAGGTCAGCAGAGCTGCTTTAGAGCCAGAGAACCAGGTCAGCAGAGCTGCGCTAGAGCCAGAGAACCAGGTCAGCAGAGCTGCTCTATAGCCAGAAAAACCAGGTCAGCAGAGCTGCTCTAGAGCCAGAGAAACCAGGCCAGCAGAGCTGCTTTAGAGGGAGAGAACCAGGTCAGCAGAGCTGCTCTAGAGCCAGAGAACCAGGTCAGCAGAGCTGCTCTAGAGCCAGAGAACCAGGTCAGCAGAGCTGCTTCAGAGCCATACAACCAGGTCAGCCGAGCAGCTCTAGAGCCTAAGACCCAGGTCAGCAGAGCTGCTTTAGAGCCAGAGAACCAGGTCAGCAGAGCTGCTTTAGAGCCAGAGAACCAGGACAGCAGAGCCGTTGTAGAGCCAGAGAACCAGGTCAGCAGAGCTGCTGTAGAGCCAGAGAACCAGGTCAGCAGAGCTGCTGTAGAGCCAGAGAACTAGGTCAGCATAGAGCCAGAGAACCAGGTCAGCAGAGCTGCTGTAGAGCCAGAGAACCAGGGCAGCAGAGCTGCTTTACAGCCTAAGAACCAGGTCACAGAGCTGCTCTTGAGGCAGGGAACCAGGTCAGCAGAGTCATTGTAGAGCCAGAGAACTAGGTCAGCAGAGCTGTTCTAGAGCCCAAGAACCAGGTAAGCAGAGCTGCTCTAAAGCCTAAGAACCAGGTCAGCAGAGCTGCGCTAGAGCCAGAGAACCAGGTCAGCAGAGCTGCTCTATAGCCAGAAAAACCAGGTCAGCTTAGCTGCTCTAGAGCCAGAGAAACCAGGTCAGCAGAGCTGCTTTAGAGGGAGAGAACCAGGTCAGCAGAGCTGCTCTAGAGCCAGAGAACCAGGTCAGCAGAGCTGCTCTAGAGCCAGAGAACCAGGTCAGCAGAGCTGCTTCAGAGCCATACACTCAGGTCAACAGAGCTGCTCTAGAGCCTAAGACCCAGGTCAGCAGAGCTGCTTTAGAGCCAGAGAACCAGGTCAGCAGAGCTGCTTTAGAGCCAGAGAACCAGGACAGCAGAGCCGTTGTAGAGCCAGAGAACCAGGTCAGCAGAGCTGCTGTAGAGCCAGAGAACCAGGTCAGCAGAGCAGCTCTAGAGCCAGAGAACTAGGTCAGCATAGAGCCAGAGAACCAGGTCAGCAGAGCTGCTGTAGAGCCAGAGAACCAGGGCAGCAGAGCTGCTTTACATCCTAAGAACCAGGTAACAGAGCTGCTCTTGAGGCAGAGAACCAGGTCAGCAGAGCTGCTGTAGAGCCAGAGAGAACCAGGTCAGCAGAGCTGCTTTAGAGCCAAAGACTCAGGTCAGCAGAGCTGCTTTAGTGCCAGAGAACCAGGTCAGCAGAGCTGCTTTAGAGCAAGAGAACCAGGCCAGCAGAGCTGCTTTAGAGCCAGAGAACCAGGTCAGCAGAGCCGTTGTAGAGCCGGAGAACTATGTCAGCAGAGCTGCTCTAGAGCCTAAGAACCAGGTCAGCAGAGCTGCTGTAGAGCCCAAGAACCAGGTCAGCAGTGCTGCTCTAGAGCCAGAGAACCAGCTCAAAAGAGCTGCTCTAGTGCCAGAGAACAAGGTCAGCAGAGCTGCTTTACAGCCTAAGAACCAGGTCACAGAGCTGCTCTAGAGGCAGAGAACCAGGTCAGCAGAGCTGCTCTAGAGGCAGAGAACAAGGTCAGCAGACCTGCTTTAGAGGCAGAGAACAAGGTCAGCAGAGCTGCTTTAGAGGCAGAGAACCAGGTCAGCAGAGCCATTGTAGAGCCAGAGAACTAGGTCAGCAGAGCTGCTTTAGAGCCTAAGAACCAGGTCAGCAGAGCTGCTCTAGAGGCAGAGAACCAGGTCAGCAGAGCCGTTGTAGAGCCAGAGATCCAGGTCAGCAGAGCTGCTTCACAGCCTAAGAACCAGGTCACAGAGATGCTCTAGAGGCAGAGAACAAGGTCAGCAGAGCTGCTTTAGAGGCAGAGAACAAGGTCAGCAGAGCTGCTTTAGAGGCAGAGAACCAGCTCAGCACAGCTACTCTAGAGCCAGAGAACCAGGTCAGCAGAGCCGTTGTAGAGCCAGAGATCCAGGTCAGCAGAGCTGCTTCACAGCCTAAGAACCAGGTCACAGAGATGCTCTAGAGGCAGAGAACAAGGTCAGCAGAGCTGCTTTAGAGGCAGAGAACAAGGTCACAGAGCTGCTCTAGAGGCAGAGAACCAGGTCAGCAGAGCTGCTCTAGGGGCAGAGAACAAGGTCAGCAGAGCTGCTTCAGAGTCAGGGAACAAGGTCAGCAGAGCTGCTTTAGAGGCAGAGAACCAGGTCAGCAGAGCCATTGTAGAGCCAGAGAACTAGGTCAGCAGAGCTGCTTTAGAGCCTAAGAACCAGGTCAGCAGAGCTGCTCTAGAGGCAGAGAACCAGGTCAGCAGAGCTGCTTTAGAGGCAGAGAACCAGGTCAGCAGAACTGCTTTAGAGCAGAGAACCAGGTCAGCAGAGTCATTGTAGAGCCAGAGAACAAGGTCAGCAGAGCTGCTCTAGAGCCCAAGAACCAGGTCAGAAAAGCTGCTTTAGAGCCAGAGAACCAGCTCAGCAGAGCTGCTCTAGAGCCAGAGAACCAGGTCAGCAGAGCCGTTGTAGAGCCAGAGATCCAGGTCAGCAAAGCTGCTTCACAGCCTAAGAACCAGGTCACAGAGATGCTCTAGAGGCAGAGAACAAGGTCAGCAGAGCTGCTTTAGAGGCAGAGAACAAGGTCAGCAGAGCTGCTTTAGATGCAGAGAACCAGCTCAGCACAGCTACTCTAGAGCCAGAGAACCAGGTCAGCAGAGCTGCTTTAGAGCCATAGAACCAGTCCAGCAGACCTGCTTTAGAGCCAGAGAACCAGGTCAGCAGAGCCGATGTAGAGCCAGAGAACCAGGTCAGCAGAGCTGCTTTACAGCCTAAGAACCAGGTCACAGAGCTGCTCTAGAGGCAGAGAACCAGGTCAGCAGAGATGCTCTAGAGGCAGAGAACAAGGTCAGCAGAGCTGCTTTAGAGGCAGAGAACCAGGTAAGCAGAGCTGCTCTAGAGGCAGAGAACCAGGTCAGCAGAGCTGCTTTAGAGGCAGAGAACCAGGTCAGCAGAGCTGCTTTAGAGCCAGAGAACCAGGTCAGCAGAGTCATTGTAGAGCCAGAGAACAAGGTCAGCAGAGCTGCTCTAGAGCCCAAGAACCAGGTCAGAAAAGCTGCTTTAGAGCCAGAGAACCAGCTCAGCAGAGCTGCTCTAGAGCCAGAGAACCAGGCCAGAAGAACTGCTTTAGAGCCAGAGAACCAGGTCAGCAGAACCGTTGTAGAGCCTGAGAATCAGGTCAGCAGAGCTGCTCTAAAGCCTAAGAACCAGGTAACCAGAGCAGCTCTAAAGCCTAAGAACCAGGTCAGCAGAGCTGCTCTAGAGCCAGAAAACCAGGTCAGCAGAGCTGCTCTAGAGCCAGAGAACCAGGTCAGCAGAGCTGCTCTATAGCCAGAGAAACCAGGTCAGCAGAGCTGCTCTAGAGCCAGAGAAACCAGGTCAGCAGAGCTGCTTTAGAGGGAGAGAACCAGGTCAGCAGAGCTGCTCTAGAGCCAGAGAACCAGGTCAGCAGAGCTGCACTAGAGCCAGAGAACCAGGTCAGCAGAGCTGCTTTAGAGCCAGAGAACCAGGTCAGCAGAGCTGCGCTAGAGCCAGAGAACCAGGTCAGCAGAGCTGCTCTATAGCCAGAAAAACCAGGTCAGCAGAGCTGCTCTAGAGCCAGAGAAACCAGGTCAGCAGAGCTGCTTTAGAGGGAGAGAACCAGGTCAGCAGAGCTGCTCTAGAGCCAGAGAACCAGGTCAGCAGAGCTGCTCTAGAGCCAGAGAACCAGGTCAGCAGAGCTGCTTCAGAGCCATACAACCAGGTCAGCAGAGCTGCTCTAGAGCCTAAGACCCAGGTCATCAGAGCTGCTTAAGAGCCAGAGAACCAGGTCAGCAGAGCTGCTTTAGAGCCAGAGAACCAGGACAGCAGAGCCGTTGTAGAGCCAGAGAACCAGGTCAGCAGAGCTGCTGTAGAGCCAGAGAACCAGGTCAGCAGAGCTGCTGTAGAGCCAGAGAACTAGGTCAGCATAGAGCCAGAGAACCAGGTCAGCAGAGCTGCTGTAGAGCCAGAGAACCAGGGCAGCAGAGCTGCTTTACAGCCTAAGAACCAGGTCACAGAGCTGCTCTTGAGGCAGAGAACCAGGTCAGCAGAGTCATTGTAGAGCCAGAGAACTAGGTCAGCAGAGCTGTTCTAGAGCCCAAGAACCAGGTAAGCAGAGCTGCTCTAAAGCCTAAGAACCAGGTCAGCAGAGCTGCGCTAGAGCCAGAGAACCAGGTCAGCAGAGCTGCTCTATAGCCAGAAAAACCAGGTCAGCAGAGCTGCTTTAGAGGGAGAGAACCAGGTCAGCAGAGCTGCTCTAGAGCCAGAGAACCAGGTCAGCAGAGCTGCTCTAGAGCCAGAGAACCAGGTCAGCAGAGCTGCTTCAGAGCCATACACTCAGGTCAACAGAGCTGCTCTAGAGCCTAATACCCAGGTCAGCAGAGCTGCTTTAGAGCCAGAGAACCAGGTCAGCAGAGCTGCTTTAGAGCCAGAGAACCAGGACAGCAGAGCCGTTGTAAAGCCAGAGAACCAGGTCAGCAGAGCTGCTGTAGAGCCAGAAAACCAGGTCAGCAGAGCTGCTCTAAAGCCAGAGAACCAGGTCAGCAGAGCTGCTCTATAGCCAGAGAAACCAGGTCAGCAGAGCTGCTCTAGAGCCAGAGAAACCAGGTCAGCAGAGCTGCTTTAGAGGGAGAGGACCAGGTCAGCAGAGCTGCTCTAGAGCCAGAGAACCAGGTCAGCAGAGCTGCTCTAGAGCCAGAGAAGCAGGTCAGCAGAGCTGCTTCAGAGCCATACAACAAGGTCAGCAGAGCTGCTCTAGAGCCTAAGACCCAGGTCAGCAGAGCTGCTTTAGAGCCAGAGAACCAGGTCAGCAGAGCTGCTTTAGAGCCAGAGAACCAGGACATCAGAGCCGTTGTAGAGCCAGAGAACCAGGTCAGCAGAGCTGCTGTAGAGCCAGAGAACCAGGTCAGCAGAGCTGCTGTAGAGCCAGAGAACTAGGTCAGCATAGAGCCAGAGAACCAGGTCAACAGTGCTGCTGTAGAGCCAGAGAACCAGGGCAGCAGAGCTGCTTTACAGCCTAAGAACCAGGTCACAGAGCTGCTCTTGAGGCAGAGAACCAGGTCAGCAGAGTCATTGTAGAGCCAGAGAACTAGGTCAGCAGAGCTGTTCTAGAGCCCAAGAACCAGGTAAGCAGAGCTGCTCTAAAGCCTAAGAACCAGGTCAGCAGAGCTGCGCTAGAGCCAGAGAACCAGGTCAGCAGAGCTGCTCTATAGCCAGAAAAACCAGGTCAGCAGAGCTGCTCTAGAGCCAGAGAAACCAGGTCAGCAGAGCTGCTCTAGAGCCAGAGAACCAGGTCAGCAGAGCTGCTCTAGAGCCAGAGAACCAGGTCAGCAGAGCTGCTTCAGAGCCATACACTCAGGTCAACAGAGCTGCTCTAGAGCCTAAGACCCAGGTCAGCAGAGCTGCTTTAGAGCCAGAGAACCAGGTCAGCAGAGCTGCTTTAGAGCCAGAGAACCAGGACAGCAGAGCCGTTGTAGAGCCAGAGAACCAGGTCAGCAGAGCTGCTGTAGAGCCAGAAAACCAGGTCAGCAGAGCTGCTCTAAAGCCAGAGAACCAGGTCAGCAGAGCTGCTCTATAGCCAGAGAAACCAGGTCAGCAGAGCTGCTCTAGAGCCAGAGAAACCAGGTCAGCAGAGCTGCTTTAGAGGGAGAGAACCAGGTCAGCAGAGCTGCTCTAGAGCCAGAGAACCAGGTCAGCAGAGCTGCTCTAGAGCCAGAGAACCAGGTCAGCAGAGCTGCTTCAGAGCCATACAACCAGGTCAGCAGAGCTGCTCTAGAGCCTAAGACCCAGGTCAGCAGAGCTGCTTTAGAGCCAGAGAACCAGGTCAGCAGAGCTGCTTTAGAGCCAGAGAACCAGGACAGCAGAGCCGTTGTAGAGCCAGAGAACCAGGTCAGCAGAGCTGCTGTAGAGCCAGAGAACCAGGTCAGCAGAGCTGCTGTAGAGCCAGAGAACTAGGTCAGCATAGAGCCAGAGAACCAGGTCAGCAGAGCTGCTTTACAGCCTAAGAACCAGGTCACAGAGCTGCTCTTGAGGCAGAGAACCAGGCCAGCAGAGTCATTGTAGAGCCAGAGAACTAGGTCAGCAGAGCTGTTCTAGAGCCCAAGAACCAGGTAAGCAGAGCTGCTCTAAAGCCTAAGAACCAGGTCAGCAGAGCTGCGCTAGAGCCAGAGAACCAGGTCAGCAGAGCTGCTCTATAGCCAGAAAAACCAGGTCAGCAGAGCTGCTTTAGAGGGAGAGAACCAGGTCAGCAGAGCTGCTCTAGAGCCAGAGAACCAGGTCAGCAGAGCTGCTCTAGAGCCAGAGAACCAGGTCAGCAGAGCTGCTTCAGAGCCATACACTCAGGTCAACAGAGCTGCTCTAGAGCCTAATACCCAGGTCAGCAGAGCTGCTTTAGAGCCAGAGAACCAGGTCAGCAGAGCTGCTTTAGAGCCAGAGAACCAGCTCAGCAGAGCTGCTCTAGAGCCAGAGAACCAGGCCAGAAGAACTGCTTTAGAGCCAGAGAACCAGGTCAGCAGAACCGTTGTAGAGCCTGAGAATCAGGTCAGCAGAGCTGCTCTAAAGCCTAAGAACCAGGTAACCAGAGCAGCTCTAAAGCCTAAGAACCAGGTCAGCAGAGCTGCTCTAGAGCCAGAAAACCAGGTCAGCAGAGCTGCTCTAGAGCCAGAGAACCAGGTCAGCAGAGCTGCTCTATAGCCAGAGAAACCAGGTCAGCAGAGCTGCTCTAGAGCCAGAGAAACCAGGTCAGCAGAGCTGCTTTAGAGGGAGAGAACCAGGTCAGCAGAGCTGCTCTAGAGCTAGAGAACCAGGTCAGCAGAGCTGCACTAGAGCCAGAGAACCAGGTCAGCAGAGCTGCTTCAGAGCCATACAACCAGGTCAGCAGAGCTGCTCTAGAGCCTAAGACCCAGGTCAGCAGAGCTGCTTTAGAGCCAGAGAACCAGGTCAGCAGAGCTGCGCTAGAGCCAGAGAACCAGGTCAGCAGAGCTGCTCTATAGCCAGAAAAACCAGGTCAGCAGAGCTGCTCTAGAGCCAGAGAAACCAGGTCAGCAGAGCTGCTTTAGAGGGAGAGAACCAGGTCAGCAGAGCTGCTCTAGAGCCAGAGAACCAGGTCAGCAGAGCTGCTCTAGAGCCAGAGAACCAGGTCAGCAGAGCTGCTTCAGAGCCATACAACCAGGTCAGCAGAGCTGCTCTAGAGCCTAAGACCCAGGTCAGCAGAGCTGCTTAAGAGCCAGAGAACCAGGTCAGCAGAGCTGCTTTAGAGCCAGAGAACCAGGACAGCAGAGCCGTTGTAGAGCCAGAGAACCAGGTCAGCAGAGCTGCTGTAGAGCCAGAGAACCAGGTCAGCAGAGCTGCTGTAGAGCCAGAGAACTAGGTCAGCATAGAGCCAGAGAACCAGGTCAGCAGAGCTGCTGTAGAGCCAGAGAACCAGGGCAGCAGAGCTGCTTTACAGCCTAAGAACCAGGTCACAGAGCTGCTCTTGAGGCAGAGAACCAGGTCAGCAGAGTCATTGTAGAGCCAGAGAACTAGGTCAGCAGAGCTGTTCTAGAGCCCAAGAACCAGGTAAGCAGAGCTGCTCTAAAGCCTAAGAACCAGGTCAGCAGAGCTGCGCTAGAGCCAGAGAACCAGGTCAGCAGAGCTGCTCTATAGCCAGAAAAACCAGGTCAGCAGAGCTGCTTTAGAGGGAGAGAACCAGGTCAGCAGAGCTGCTCTAGAGCCAGAGAACCAGGTCAGCAGAGCTGCTCTAGAGCCAGAGAACCAGGTCAGCAGAGCTGCTTCAGAGCCATACACTCAGGTCAACAGAGCTGCTCTAGAGCCTAATACCCAGGTCAGCAGAGCTGCTTTAGAGCCAGAGAACCAGGTCAGCAGAGCTGCTTTAGAGCCAGAGAACCAGGACAGCAGAGCCGTTGTAAAGCCAGAGAACCAGGTCAGCAGAGCTGCTGTAGAGCCAGAAAACCAGGTCAGCAGAGCTGCTCTAAAGCCAGAGAACCAGGTCAGCAGAGCTGCTCTATAGCCAGAGAAACCAGGTCAGCAGAGCTGCTCTAGAGCCAGAGAAACCAGGTCAGCAGAGCTGCTTTAGAGGGAGAGGACCAGGTCAGCAGAGCTGCTCTAGAGCCAGAGAACCAGGTCAGCAGAGCTGCTCTAGAGCCAGAGAAGCAGGTCAGCAGAGCTGCTTCAGAGCCATACAACAAGGTCAGCAGAGCTGCTCTAGAGCCTAAGACCCAGGTCAGCAGAGCTGCTTTAGAGCCAGAGAACCAGGTCAGCAGAGCTGCTTTAGAGCCAGAGAACCAGGACATCAGAGCCGTTGTAGAGCCAGAGAACCAGGTCAGCAGAGCTGCTGTAGAGCCAGAGAACCAGGTCAGCAGAGCTGCTGTAGAGCCAGAGAACTAGGTCAGCATAGAGCCAGAGAACCAGGTCAGCAGAGCTGCTGTAGAGCCAGAGAACCAGGGCAGCAGAGCTGCTTTACAGCCTAAGAACCAGGTCACAGAGCTGCTCTTGAGGCAGAGAACCAGGTCAGCAGAGTCATTGTAGAGCCAGAGAACTAGGTCAGCAGAGCTGTTCTAGAGCCCAAGAACCAGGTAAGCAGAGCTGCTCTAAAGCCTAAGAACCAGGTCAGCAGAGCTGCGCTAGAGCCAGAGAACCAGGTCAGCAGAGCTGCTCTATAGCCAGAAAAACCAGGTCAGCAGAGCTGCTCTAGAGCCAGAGAAACCAGGTCAGCAGAGCTGCTCTAGAGCCAGAGAACCAGGTCAGCAGAGCTGCTCTAGAGCCAGAGAACCAGGTCAGCAGAGCTGCTTCAGAGCCATACACTCAGGTCAACAGAGCTGCTCTAGAGCCTAAGACCCAGGTCAGCAGAGCTGCTTTAGAGCCAGAGAACCAGGTCAGCAGAGCTGCTTTAGAGCCAGAGAACCAGGACAGCAGAGCCGTTGTAGAGCCAGAGAACCAGGTCAGCAGAGCTGCTGTAGAGCCAGAAAACCAGGTCAGCAGAGCTGCTCTAAAGCCAGAGAACCAGGTCAGCAGAGCTGCTCTATAGCCAGAGAAACCAGGTCAGCAGAGCTGCTCTAGAGCCAGAGAAACCAGGTCAGCAGAGCTGCTTTAGAGGGAGAGAACCAGGTCAGCAGAGCTGCTCTAGAGCCAGAGAACCAGGTCAGCAGAGCTGCTCTAGAGCCAGAGAACCAGGTCAGCAGAGCTGCTTCAGAGCCATACAACCAGGTCAGCAGAGCTGCTCTAGAGCCTAAGACCCAGGTCAGCAGAGCTGCTTTAGAGCCAGAGAACCAGGTCAGCAGAGCTGCTTTAGAGCCAGAGAACCAGGACAGCAGAGCCGTTGTAGAGCCAGAGAACCAGGTCAGCAGAGCTGCTGTAGAGCCAGAGAACCAGGTCAGCAGAGCTGCTGTAGAGCCAGAGAACTAGGTCAGCATAGAGCCAGAGAACCAGGTCAGCAGAGCTGCTTTACAGCCTAAGAACCAGGTCACAGAGCTGCTCTTGAGGCAGAGAACCAGGCCAGCAGAGTCATTGTAGAGCCAGAGAACTAGGTCAGCAGAGCTGTTCTAGAGCCCAAGAACCAGGTAAGCAGAGCTGCTCTAAAGCCTAAGAACCAGGTCAGCAGAGCTGCGCTAGAGCCAGAGAACAAGGTCAGCAGAGCTGCTCTATAGCCAGAAAAACCAGGTCAGCAGAGCTGCTTTAGAGGGAGAGAACCAGGTCAGCAGAGCTGCTCTAGAGCCAGAGAACCAGGTCAGCAGAGCTGCTCTAGAGCCAGAGAACCAGGTCAGCAGAGCTGCTTCAGAGCCATACACTCAGGTCAACAGAGCTGCTCTAGAGCCTAATACCCAGGTCAGCAGAGCTGCTTTAGAGCCAGAGAACCAGGTCAGCAGAGCTGCTTTAGAGCCAGAGAACCAGGACAGCAGAGCCGTTGTAAAGCCAGAGAACCAGGTCAGCAGAGCTGCTGTAGAGCCAGAGAAACCAGGTCAGCAGAGCTGCTCTAGAGCCAGAGAAACCAGGTCAGCAGAGCTGCTTTAGAGGGAGAGGACCAGGTCAGCAGAGCTGCTCTAGAGCCAGAGAACCAGGTCAGCAGAGCTGCTCTAGAGCCAGAGAAGCAGGTCAGCAGAGCTGCTTCAGAGCCATACAACCAGGTCAGCAGAGCTGCTCTAGAGCCTAAGACCCAGGTCAGCAGAGCTGCTTTAGAGCCAGAGAACCAGGTCAGCAGAGCTGCTTTAAAGCCAGAGAACCAGGACAGCAGAGCCGTTGTAGAGCCAGAGAACCAGGTCAGCAGAGCTGCTGTAGAGCCAGAGAACCAGGTCAGCAGAGCTGCTGTAGAGCCAGAGAACTAGGTCAGCATAGAGCCAGAGAACCAGGTCAGCAGAGCTGCTGTAGAGCCAGAGAACCAGGGCAGCAGAGCTGCTTTACAGCCTAAGAACCAGGTCACAGAGCTGCTCTTGAGGCAGAGAACCAGGTCAGCAGAGTCATTGTAGAGCCAGAGAACTAGGTCAGCAGAGCTGTTCTAGAGCCAGAGAACCAGGTCAGCAGAGCTGCTTTAGAGCCATAGAACCAGTCCAGCAGACCTGCTTTAGAGCCAGAGAACCAGGTCAGCAGAGCCGATGTAGAGCCAGAGAACCAGGTCAGCAGAGCTGCTTTACAGCCTAAGAACCAGGTCACAGAGCTGCTCTAGAGGCATAGAACCAGGTCAGCAGAGCTGCTCGAGAGGCAGAGAACAAGGTCAGCAGAGCTGCTTTAGGGGCAGAGAAAAAGGTCAGTAGAGCTGCTTTAGAGGCAGAGAACCAGGTCAGCAGAGCCATTGTAGAGCCAGAGAACTAGGTCAGCAGAGCTGCTTTAGAGCCAGAGAACCAGGTCAGCAGAGTCATTGTAGAGCCAGAGAACAAGGTCAGCAGAGCTGCCCTAGAGCCCAAGAACCAGGTCAGAAAAGCTGCTTTAGAGCCAGAGAACCAGCTCAGCAGAGCTGCTCTAGAGCCAGAGAACCAGGCCAGAAGAACTGCTTTAGAGCCAGAGAACCAGGTCAGCAGAACCGTTGTAGAGCCTGAGAATCAGGTCAGCAGAGCTGCTCTAAAGCCTAAGAACCAGGTAAGCAGAGCTGTTCTAAAGCCTAAGAACCAGGTCAGCAGAGCTGCTCTACAGCCAGAAAACCAGGTCAGCAGAGCTGCTCTAGAGCCAGAGAAACCAGGTCAGCAGAGCTGCTTTAGAGGGAGAGAACCAGGTCAGCAGAGCTGCTCTAGAGCCAGAGAACCAGGTCAGCAGAGCTGCACTAGAGCCAGAGAACCAGGTCAGCAGAGCTGCTTCAGAGCCATACAACCAGGTCAGCAGAGCTGCTCTAGAGCCTAAGACCCAGGTCAGCAGAGCTGCTTTAGAGCCAGAGAACCAGGTCAGCAGAGCTGCTTTAGAGCCAGAGAACCAGGACAGCAGAGCCGTTGTAGAGCCAGAGAACCAGGTCAGCAGAGCTGCTGTAGAGCCAGAGAACCAGGTCAGCAGAGCTGCTGTAGAGCCAGAGAACCAGGGCAGCAGAGCTGCTTTACAGCCTAAGAACCAGGTCACAGAGCTGCTCTTGAGGCAGAGAACCAGGTCAGCAGAGTCATTGTAGAGCCAGAGAACTAGGTCAGCAGAGCTGTTCTAGAGCCCAAGAACCAGGTAAGCAGAGCTGCTCTAAAGCCTAAGAACCAGGTCAGCAGAGCTGCGCTAGAGCCAGAGAACCAGGTCAGCAGAGCTGCTCTATAGCCAGAAAAACCAGGTCAGCAGAGCTGCTCTAGATCCAGAGAAACCAGGTCAGCAGAGCTGCTTTAGAGGGAGAGAACCAGGTCAGCAGAGCTGCTCTAGAGCCAGAGAACCAGGTCAGCAGAGCTGCTCTAGAGCCAGAGAACCAGGTCAGCAGAGCTGCTTCAGAGCCATACACTCAGGTCAACAGAGCTGCTCTAGAGCCTAATACCCAGGTCAGCAGAGATGCTTTAGAGCCAGAGAACCAGGTCAGCAGAGCTGCTTTAGAGCCAGAGAACCAGGACAGCAGAGCCGTTGTAAAGCCAGAGAACCAGGTCAGCAGAGCTGCTGTAGAGCCAGAAAACCAGGTCAGCAGAGCTGCTCTAAAGCCAGAGAACCAGGTCAGCAGAGCTGCTCTATAGCCAGAGAAACCAGGTCAGCAGAGCTGCTCTAGAGCCAGAGAAACCAGGTCAGCAGAGCTGCTTTAGAGGGAGAGAACCAGGTCAGCAGAGCTGCTCTAGAGCCAGAGAACCAGGTCAGCAGAGCTGCTCTAGAGGCAGAGAACCATGTCAGCAGAGCTGCTTCAGAGCCATACAACCAGGTCAGCAGAGCTGCTCTAGAGCCTAAGACCCAGGTCAGCAGAGCTGCTTTAGAGCCAGAGAACCAGGTCAGCAGAGCTGCTTTAGAGCCAGAGAACCAGGACAGCAGAGCCGTTGTAGAGCCAGAGAACCAGGTCAGCAGAGCTGCTGTAGAGCGAGAGAACCAGGTCAGCAGAGCTGCTGTAGAGCCAGAGAACTAGGTCAGCATAGAGCCAGAGAACCAGGTCAGCAGAGCTGCTGTAGAGCCAGAGAACCAGGGCAGCAGAGCTGCTTTACAGCCTAAGAACCAGGTCACAGAGCTGCTCTTGAGGCAGAGAACCAGGTCAGCAGAGTCATTGTAGAGCCAGAGAACTAGGTCAGCAGAGCTGTTCTAGAGCCCAAGAACCAGGTAAGCAGAGCTGCTCTAAAGCCTAAGAACCAGGTCAGCAGAGCTGCGCTAGAGCCAGAGAACCAGGTCAGCAGATCTGCTCTATGGCCAGAAAAACCAGGTCAGCTTAGCTGCTCTAGAGCCAGAGAAACCAGGTCAGCAGAGCTGCTTTAGAGGGAGAGAACCAGGTCAGCAGAGCTGCTCTAGAGCCAGAGAACCAGGTCAGCAGAGCTGCTCTAGAGCCAGAGAACCAGGTCAGCAGAGCTGCTTTAGAGCCATACACTCAGGTCAACAGAGCTGCTCTAGAGCCTAAGACCCAGGTCAGCAGAGCTGCTTTAGAGCCAGAGAACCAGGTCAGCAGAGCTGCTTTAGAGCCAGAGAACCAGGACAGCAGAGCCGTTGTAGAGCCAGAGAACCAGGTCAGCAGAGCTGCTGTAGAGCCAGAGAACCAGGTCAGCAGAGCTGCTCTAGAGCCAGAGAACTAGGTCAGCATAGAGCCAGAGAACCAGGTCAGCAGAGCTGCTGTAGAGCCAGAGAACCAGGGCAGCAGAGCTGCTTTACAGCCTAAGAACCAGGTAACAGAGCTGCTCTTGAGTCAGAGAACCAGGTCAGCAGAGCTGCTGTAGAGCCAGAGAGAACCAGGTCAGCAGAGCTGCTTTAGAGCCAAAGACTCAGGTCAGCAGAGCTGCTTTAGTGCCAGAGAACCAGGTCAGCAGAGCTGCTTTAGAGCAAGAGAACCAGGCCAGCAGAGCCGTTGTAGAGCCGGAGAACTATGTCAGCAGAGCTGCTCTAGAGCCTAAGAACCAGGTCAGCAGAGCTGCTGTAGAGCCCAAGAACCAGGTCAGCAGTGCTGCTCTAGAGCCAGAGAACCAGCTCAAAAGAGCTGCTCTAGTGCCAGAGAACAAGGTCAGCAGAGCTGCTTTACAGCCTTAGAACCAGGTCACAGAGCTGCTCTAGAGGCTGAGAACCAGGTCAGCAGAGCTGCTCTAGAGGCAGAGAACAAGGTCAGCAGAGCTGCTTTAGAGGCAGAGAACAAGGTCAGCAGAGCTGCTTTAGAGGCAGAGAACCAGGTCAGCAGAGCCATTGTAGAGCCAGAGAACCAGGTCAGCAGAGCCGTTGTAGAGCCAGAGATCCAGGTCAGCAGAGCTGCTTCACAGCCTAAGAACCAGGTCACAGAGATGCTCTAGAGGCAGAGAACAAGGTCAGCAGAGCTGCTTTAGAGGCAGAGAACAAGGTCAGCAGAGCTGCTTTAGAGGCAGAGAACCAGCTCAGCACAGCTACTCTAGAGCCAGAGAACCAGGTCAGCAGAGCTGCTTTAGAGCCATAGAACCAGTCCAGCAGACCTGCTTTAGAGCCAGAGAACCAGGTCAGCAGAGCTGATGTAGAGCCAGAGAACCAGGTCAGCAGAGCTGCTTTACAGCCTAAGAACCAGGTCACAGAGCTGCTCTAGAGGCAGAGAACCAGGTCAGCAGAGCTGCTCTAGAGGCAGAGAACAAGGTCAGCAGAGCTGCTTTAGAGGCAGAGAACAAGGTCAGCAGAGCTGCTTTAGAGGCAGAGAACCAGGTCAGCAGAGCCATTGTAGAGCCAGAGAACTAGGTCAGCAGAGCTGCTTTAGAGCCTAAGAACCAGGTCAGCAGAGCTGCTCTAGAGGCAGAGAACCAGGTCAGCAGAGCTGCTTTAGAGGCAGAGAACCAGGTCAGCAGAACTGCTTTAGAGCCAGAGAACCAGGTCAGCAGAGTCATTGTAGAGCCAGAGAACTAGGTCATCAGAGCTGCTCTAGAGCCAGAGAACCAGGTCAGCAGAGCCGTTGTAGAGCCAGAGATCCAGGTCAGCAGAGCTGCTTCACAGCCTAAGAACCAGGTCACAGAGATGCTCTAGAGGCAGAGAACAAGGTCAGCAGAGCTGCTTTAGAGGCAGAGAACAAGGTCAGCAGAGCTGCTTTAGAGGCAGAGAACCAGGTCAGCAGAGCCATTGTAGAGCCAGAGAACTAGGTCAGCAGAGCTGCTTTAGAGCCTAAGAACCAGCTCAGCAGAGCTGCTCTAGAGGCAGAGAACCAGGTCAGCAGAGATGCTCTAGATGCAGAGAACAAGGTCAGCAGAGCTGCTTTAGAGCCTAAGAACCAGCTCAGCAGAGCTGCTCTAGAGGCAGAGAACCAGGTCAGCAGAGCTGTTTCAGAGGCAGAGAACTAGGTCAGCAGAGCTGTTTTAGAGCCAGAGAACCAGGTCAGCAGAGTCATTGTAGAGCCAGAGAACTAGGTCAGCAGAGCTGCTCTAGAGCCCAAGAACCAGGTCAGAAAAGCTGCTTTAGAGCCAGAGAACCAGCTCAGCAGAGCTGCTCTAGAGCCAGAGAACCAGGTCAGCAGAGCCGTTGTAGAGCCAGAGATCCAGGTCAGCAGAGCTGCTTCACAGCCTAAGAACCAGGTCACAGAGATGCTCTAGAGGCAGAGAACAAGGTCAGCAGAGCTGCTTTAGAGGCAGAGAACAAGGTCAGCAGAGCTGCTTTAGATGCAGAGAACCAGCTCAGCACAGCTACTCTAGAGCCAGAGAACCAGGTCAGCAGAGCTGCTTTAGAGCCATAGAACCAGTCCAGCAGACCTGCTTTAGAGCCAGAGAACCAGGTCAGCAGAGCCGATGTAGAGCCAGAGAACCAGGTCAGCAGAGCTGCTTTACAGCCTAAGAACCAGGTCACAGAGCTGCTCTAGAGGCAGAGAACCAGGTCAGCAGAGGTGCTCTAGAGGCAGAGAACAAGGTCAGCAGAGCTGCTTTAGAGACAGAGAACCAGGTAAGCAGAGCTGCTCTAGAAGCAGAGAACCAGGTCAGCAGAGCTGCTTTAGAGGCAGAGAACCAGGTCAGCAGAGCTGCTTTAGAGCCAGAGAACCAGGTCAGCAGAGTCATTGTAGAGCCAGAGAACAAGGTCAGCAGAGCTGCTCTAGAGCCCAAGAACCAGGTCAGAAAAGCTGCTTTAGAGCCAGAGAACCAGCTCAGCAGAGCTGCTCTAGAGCCAGAGAACCAGGCCAGAAGAACTGCTTTAGAGCCAGAGAACCAGGTCAGCAGAACCGTTGTAGAGCCTGAGAATCAGGTCAGCAGAGCTGCTCTAAAGCCTAAGAACCAGGTAAGCAGAGCTGTTCTAAAGCCTAAGAACCAGGTCAGCAGAGCTGCTCTAGAGCCAGAAAACCAGGTCAGCAGAGCTGCTCTAGAGCCAGAGAACCAGGTCAGCAGAGCTGCTCTATAGCCAGAGAAACCAGGTCAGCAGAGCTGCTCTAGAGCCAGAGAAACCAGGTCAGCAGAGCTGCTTTAGAGGGAGAGAACCAGGTCAGCAGAGCTGCTCTAGAGCCAGAGAACCAGGTCAGCAGAGCAGCACTAGAGCCAGAGAACCAGGTCAGCGGAGCTGCTTCAGAGCCATACAACCAGGTCAGCAGAGCTGCTCTAGAGCCTAAGACCCAGGTCAGCAGAGCTGCTTTAGAGCCAGAGAACCAGGTCAGCAGAGCTGCGCTAGAGCCAGAGAACCAGGTCAGCAGAGCTGCTCTTGAGCCAGAGAACCAGGTCAGCAGAGCTGCTCTAGAGCCAGAGAACCAGGTCAGCAGAGCTGCTTCAGAGCCATACAACCAGGTCAGCAGAGCAGCTCTAGAGCCTAAGACCCAGGTCAGCAGAGCTGCTTTAGAGCCAGAGAACCAGGTCAGCAGAGCTGCTTTAGAGCCAGAGAACCAGGACAGCAGAGCCGTTGTAGAGCCAGAGAACCAGGTCAGCAGAGCTGCTGTAGAGCCAGAGAACGAGGTCAGCAGAGCTGCTGTAGAGCCAGAGAACTAGGTCAGCATAGAGCCAGAGAACCAGGTCAGCAGAGCTGCTGTAGAGCCAGAGAACCAGGGTAGCAGAGCTGCTTTACAGCCTAAGAACCAGGTCACAGAGCTGCTCTTGAGGCAGAGAACCAGGTCAGCAGAGTCATTGTAGAGCCAGAGAACTAGGTCAGCAGAGCTGTTCTAGAGCCCAAGAAAAAGGTAAGCAGAGCTGCTCTAAAGCCTAAGAACCAGGTCAGCAGAGCTGCGCTAGAGCCAGAGAACCAGGTCAGCAGAGCTGCTCTATAGCCAGAAAAACCAGGTCAGCAGAGCTGCTCTAGATCCAGAGAAACCAGGTCAGCAGAGCTGCTTTAGAGGGAGAGACCCAGGTCAGCAGAGCTGCTCTAGAGCCAGAGAACCAGGTCAGCAGAGCTGCTCTAGAGCCAGAGAACCAGGTCAGCAGAGCTGCTTCAGAGCCATACACTCAGGTCAACAGAGCTGCTCTAGAGCCTAATACCCAGGTCAGCAGAGCTGCTTTAGAGCCAGAGAACCAGGTCAGCAGAGCTGCTTTAGAGCCAGAGAACCAGGACAGCAGAGCCGTTGTAAAGCCAGAGAACCAGGTCAGCAGAGCTGCTGTAGAGCCAGAAAACCAGGTCAGCAGAGCTGCTCTAAAGCCAGAGAACCAGGTCAGCAGAGCTGCTCTATAGCCAGAGAAACCAGGTCAGCAGAGCTGCTCTAGAGCCAGAGAAACCAGGTCAGCAGAGCTGCTTTAGAGGGAGAGAACCAGGTCAGCAGAGCTGCTCTAGAGCCAGAGAACCAGGTCAGCAGAGCTGCTCTAGAGCCAGAGAACCAGGTCAGCAGAGCTGCTTCAGAGCCATACAACCAGGTCAGCAGAGCTGCTCTAGAGCCTAAGACCCAGGTCAGCAGAGCTGCTTTAGAGCCAGAGAACCAGGTCAGCAGAGCTGCTTTAGAGCCAGAGAACCAGGACAGCAGAGCCGTTGTAGAGCCAGAGAACCAGGTCAGCAGAGCTGCTGTAGAGCCAGAGAACCAGGTCAGCAGAGCTGCTGTAGAGCCAGAGAACTAGGTCAGCATAGAGCCAGAGAACCAGGTCAGCAGAGCTGCTGTAGAGCCAGAGAACCAGGGCAGCAGAGCTGCTTTACAGCCTAAGAACCAGGTCACAGAGCTGCTCTTGAGGCAGAGAACCAGGTCAGCAGAGTCATTGTAGAGCCAGAGAACTAGGTCAGCAGAGCTGTTCTAGAGCCCAAAAACCAGGTAAGCAGAGCTGCTCTAAAGCCTAAGAACCAGGTCAGCAGAGCTGCGCTAGAGCCAGAGAACCAGGTCAGCAGAGCTGCTCTATAGCCAGAAAAACCAGGTCAGCTTAGCTGCTCTAGAGCCAGAGAAACCAGGTCAGCAGAGCTGCTTTAGAGGGAGAGAACCAGGTCAGCAGAGCTGCTCTAGAGCCAGAGAACCAGGTCAGCAGAGCTGCTCTAGAGCCAGAGAACCAGGTCAGCAGAGCTGCTTCAGAGCCATACACTCAGGTCAACAGAGCTGCTCTAGAGCCTAAGACCCAGGTCAGCAGAGCTGCTTTAGAGCCAGAGAACCAGGTCAGCAGAGCTGCTTTAGAGCCAGAGAACCAGGACAGCAGAGCCGTTGTAGAGCCAGAGAACCAGGTCAGCAGAGCTGCTGTATAGCCAGAGAACCAGGTCAGCAGAGCTGCTCTAGAGCCAGAGAACTAGGTCAGCATAGAGCCAGAGAACCAGGTCAGCAGAGCTGCTGTAGAGCCAGAGAACCAGGGCAGCAGAGCTGCTTTACAGCCTAAGAACCAGGTAACAGAGCTGCTCTTGAGGCAGAGAACCAGGTCAGCAGAGCTGCTGTAGAGCCAGAGAGAACCAGGTCAGCAGAGCTGCTTTAGAGCCAAAGACTCAGGTCAGCAGAGCTGCTTTAGTGCCAGAGAACCAGGTCAGCAGAGCTGCTTTAGAGCAAGAGAACCAGGCCAGCAGAGCTGCTTTAGAGCCAGAGAACCAGGTCAGCAGAGCCGTTGTAGAGCCGGAGAACTATGTCAGCAGAGCTGCTCTAGAGCCTAAGAACCAGGTCAGCAGAGCTGCTGTAGAGCCCAAGAACCAGGTCAGCAGTGCTGCTCTAGAGCCAGAGAACCAGCTCAAAAGAGCTGCTCTAGTGCCAGAGAACAAGGTCAGCAGAGCTGCTTTACAGCCTAAGAACCAGGTCACAGAGCTGCTCTAGAGGCAGAGAACCAGGTCAGCAGAGCTGCTCAA
This sequence comes from Triturus cristatus, assembly GCF_964204655.1. Classification (NCBI taxonomy): domain Eukaryota; kingdom Metazoa; phylum Chordata; class Amphibia; order Caudata; family Salamandridae; genus Triturus; species Triturus cristatus. The sequence goes on along the minus strand of NW_028187277.1, from coordinate 35,464 downwards.
GAGGCAGAAAACAAGGTCAGCAGAGCTGCTTTAGAGGCAGAGAACAAGGTCAGCAGAGCTGCTTTAGAGGCAGAGAACCAGGTCAGCAGAGCCATTGTAGAGCCAGAGAACTAGGTCAGCAGAGCTGCTTTAGAGCCTAAGAACCAGGTCAGCAGAGCTGCTCTAGAGGCAGAGAACCAGGTCAGCAGAGCCGTTGTAGAGCCAGAGATCCAGGTCAGCAGAGCTGCTTCACAGCCTAAGAACCAGGTCACAGAGATGCTCTAGAGGCAGAGAACAAGGTCAGCAGAGCTGCTTTAGAGGCAGACAACAAGGTCAGCAGAGCTGCTTTAGAGGCAGAGAACCAGCTCAGCACAGCTACTCTAGAGCCAGAGAACCAGGTCAGCAGAGCCGTTGTAGAGCCAGGATCCAGGTCAGCAGAGCTGCTTCACAGCCTAAGAACCAGGTCACAGAGATGCTCTAGAAGCAGAGAACAAGGTCAGCAGAGCTGCTTTAGAGGCAGAGAACAAGGTCAGCAGAGCTGCTTTAGAGGCAGAGAACCAGCTCAGCACAGCTACTCTAGAGCCAGAGAACCAGGTCAGCAGAGCTGCTTTAGAGCCATAGAACCAGTCCAGCAGACCTGCTTTAGAGCCAGAGAACCAGGTCAGCAGAGCCGATGTAGAGCCAGAGAACCAGGTCAGCAGAGCTGCTTTACAGCCTAAGAACCAGGTCACAGAGCTGCTCTAGAGGCAGAGAACCAGGTCAGCAGAGCTGCTCTAGAGGCAGAGAACAAGGTCAGCAGAGCTGCTTTAGAGGCAGAGAACAAGGTCAGCAGAGCTGCTTTAGAGGCAGAGAACCAGGTCAGCAGAGCCATTGTAGAGCCAGAGAACTAGGTCAGCAAAGCTGCTTTAGAGCCTAAGAACCAGGTCAGCAGAGCTGCTCTAGAGGCAGAGAACCAAGTCAGCAGAGCTGCTTTAGAGGCAGAGAACCAGGTCAGCAGAACTGCTTTAGAGCCAGAGAACCATGTCAGCAGAGTCATTGTAGAGCCAGAGAACTAGGTCAGCAGAGCTGCTCTAGAGCCAGAGAACCAGGTCAGCAGAGCCGTTGTAGAGCCAGAGATCCAGGTCAGCAGAGCTGCTTCACAGCCTAAGAACCAGGTCACAGAGATGCTCTAGAGGCAGAGAACAAGGTCAGCAGAGCTGCTTTAGAGACAGAGAACAAGGTCAGCAGAGCTGCTTTAGAGGCAGAGAACCAGCTCAGCACAGCTACTCTAGAGCCAGAGAACCAGGTCAGCAGAGCCGTTGTAGAGCCAGAGATCCAGGTCAGCAGAGCTGCTTCACAGCCTAAGAACCAGGTCACAGAGATGCTCTAGAGGCAGAGAACAAGGTCAGCAGAGCTGCTTTAGAGGCAGAGAACAAGGTCAGCAGAGCTGCTTTAGAGGCAGAGAACTAGCTCAGCACAGCTACTCTAGAGCCAGAGAACCAGGTCAGCAGAGCTGCTTTAGAGCCATAGAACCAGTCCAGCAGACCTGCTTTAGAGCCAGAGAACCAGGTCAGCAGAGCCGATGTAGAGCCAGAGAACCAGGTCAGCAGAGCTGCTTTACAGCCTAAGAACCAGGTCACAGAGCTGCTCTAGAGGCAGAGAACCAGGTCAGCAGAGATGCTCTAGAGGCAGAGAACAAGGTCAGCAGAGGTGCTTTAGAGGCAGAGAACCAGGTAAGCAGAGCTGCTCTAGAGGCAGAGAACCAGGTCAGCAGAGCTGCTTTAGAGGCAGAGAACCAGGTCGGCAGAGCTGCTTTAGAGCCAGAGAACCAGGTCAGCAGAGTCATTGTAGAGCCAGAGAACTAGGTCAGCAGAGCTGCTCTATAGCCCAAGAACCAGGTCAGAAAAGCTGCTTTAGAGCCAGAGAACCAGCTCAGCAGAGCTGCTCTAGAGCCAGAGAACCAGGTCAGAAGAGCTGCTTTAGAGCCAGAGAACCAGGTCAGCAGAACCGTTGTAGAGCCTGAGAATCAGGTCAGCAGAGCTGCTCTAAAGCCTGAGAACCAGGTAAGCAGAGCTGCTCTAAAGCCTAAGAACCAGGTCAGCAGAGCTGCTCTAGAGCCAGAAAACCAGGTCAGCAGAGCTGCTCTAGAGCCAGAGAACCAGGTCAGCAGAGCTGCTCTATAGCCAGAGAAACCAGGTCAGCAGAGCTGCTCTAGAGCCAGAGAAACCAGGTCAGCAGAGCTGCTTTAGAGGGAGAGAACCAGGTCAGCAGAGCTGCTCTAGAGCCAGAGAACCAGGTCAGCAGAGCTGCACTAGAGCCAGAGAACCAGGTCAGCAGAGCTGCTTCAGAGCCATACAACCAGGTCAGCAGAGCTGCTCTAGAGCCTAAGACCCAGGTCAGCAGAGCTGCTTTAGAGCCAGAGAACCAGGTCAGCAGAGCTGCGCTAGAGCCAGAGAATCGGGTCAGCAGAGCTGCTCTATAGCCAGAAAAACCAGGTCAGCAGAGCTGCTCTAGAGCCAGAGAAACCAGGTTAGCAGAGCTGCTTTAGAGGGAGAGAACCAGGTCAGCAGAGCTGCTCTAGAGCCAGAGAACCAGGTCAGCAGAGCTGCTCTAGAGCCAGAGAACCAGGTCAGCAGAGCTGCTGCAGAGCCATACAATCAGGTCAGCAGAGCTGCTCTAGAGCCTAAGACCCAGGTCAACAGAGCTGCTTTAGAGCCAGAGAACCAGGTCAGCAGAGCTGCTTTAGAGCCAGAGAACCAGGACAGGAGAGCCGTTGTAGAGCCAGAGAACCAGGTCAGCAGAGCTGCTGTAGAGCCAGAGAACCAGGTCAGCAGAGCTGCTGTAGAGCCAGAGAACTAGGTCAGCATAGAGCCAGAGAACCAGGTCAGCAGAGCTGCTGTAGAGCCAGAGAAGCAGGGCAGCAGAGCTGCATTACAGCCTAACAACCAGGTCACAGCGCTGGTCTTGAGGCAGAGAACCAGGTCAGCAGAGCTGCTGTAGAGCCAGAGAGAACCAGGTCAGCAGAGCTGCTTTAGAGCCAGAGACTCAGGTCAGCAGAGCTGCTTCAGTGCCAGAGAACCAGGTCAGCAGAGCTGCTTTAGAGCAAGAGAACCAGGCCAGCAGAGCTGCTTTAGAGCCAGAGAACCAGGTCAGCAGAGCCGTTGTAGAGCCAGAGAACTATGTCAGCAGAGCTGCTCTAAAGCCTAAGAACAAGGTCAGCAGAGCTGCTGTAGAGTCCAAGAACCAGGTCAGCAGTGCTGCTCTAGAGCCAGAGAACCAGCTAAAAAGAGCTGCTCTAGTGCCAGAGAACCAGGTCAGCAGAGTTGCTTTAGAGCCATAGAACCAGGCCAGCAGACCTGCTTTAGAGCCAGAGAACCAGGTCAGCAGAGCCGTTGTAGAGCCAGAGAACAAGGTCAGCAGAGCTGCTTTACAACCTAAGAACCAGGTCACAGAGCTGCTCTAGAGGCAGAGAACCAGGTCAGCAGAGCTGCTCTAGAGGCAGAGAACAAGGTCAGCAGAGCTGCTTTAGAGGCAGAGAACAAGGTCAGCAGAGCTGCTTTAGAGGCAGAGAACCAGGTCACCAGAGCCATTGTAGAGCCAGAGAACTAGGTCAGCAGAGCTGCTTTAGAGGCAGAGAACCAGGTCAGCAGAGCTGCTTTAGAGGCAGAGAACCAGGTCAGCAGAGCTGCTTTAGAGCCAGAGAACCAGGTCAGCAGAGTCATTGTAGAGCCAGAGAACTAGGTCAGCAGAGCTGCTCTAGAGCCCAAGAACCAGGTCAGAAAAGCTGCTTTAGAGCCAGAGAACCAGCTCAGCAGAGCTGCTCTAGAGCCAGAGAACCAGGTCAGCAGAGCCATTGTAGAGCCAGAGAACCAGGTCAGCAGAGCTGCTTTACAGCCTAAGAACCAGGTCACAGAGATGCTCTAGAGGCAGAGAACAATGTCAGCAGAGCTGCTTTAGAGGCAGAGAACAATGTCAGCAGAGCTGCTTTAGAGGCAGAGAACCAGCTCAGCACAGCTACTCTAGAGCCAGAGAACCAGGTCAGCAGAGCTGCTTTAGAGGCAGAGAACCAGGTCAGCAGAACTGCTTTAGAGCCAGAAAACCAGGTCAGCAGAGTCACTGTAGAGCCAGAGAACTAGGTCAGCAGAGCTGCTCTAGAGCCCAAGAACCAGGTCAGAAAAGCTGCTTTAGAGCCAGAGAACCAGCTCAGCAGAGCTGCTCTAGAGCCAGAGAACCAGGTCAGCAGAGCCGTTGTAGAGCCAGAGATCCAGGTCAGCAGAGCTGCTTCACAGCCTAAAAACCAGGTCACAGAGATGCTCTAGAGGCAGAGAACAAGGTCAGCAGAGCTGCTTTAGAGGCAGAGAACAAGGTCAGCAGAGCTGCTTTAGATGCAGAGAACCAGCTCAGCACAGCTTCTCTAGAGCCAGAGAACCAGGTCAGCAGAGCTGCTTTAGAGCCATAGAACCAGTCCAGCAGACCTGCTTTAGAGCCAGAGAACCAGGTCAGCAGAGCCGATGTAGAGCCAGAGAACCAGGTCAGCAGAGCTGCTTTACAGCCTAAGAACCAGGTCACAGAGCTGCTCTAGAGGCATAGAACCAGGTCAGCAGAGCTGCTCGAGAGGCAGAGAACAAGGTCAGCAGAGCTGCTTTAGGGGCAGAGAAAAAGGTCAGTAGAGCTGCTTTAGAGGCAGAGAACCAGGTCAGCAGAGCCATTGTAGAGCCAGAGAACCAGGTCAGCAGAGTCATTGTAGAGCCAGAGAACAAGGTCAGCAGAGCTGCTCTAGAGCCCAAGAACCAGGTCAGAAAAGCTGCTTTAGAGCCAGAGAACCAGCTCAGCAGAGCTGCTCTAGAGCCAGAGAACCAGGCCAGAAGAACTGCTTTAGAGCCAGAGAACCAGGTCAGCAGAACCGTTGTAGAGCCTGAGAATCAGGTCAGCAGAGCTGCTCTAAAGCCTAAGAACCAGGTAAGCAGAGCTGTTCTAAAGCCTAAGAACCAGGTCAGCAGAGCTGCTCTACAGCCAGAAAACCAGGTCAGCAGAGCTGCTCTATAGCCAGAGAAACCAGGTCAGCAGAGCTGCTCTAGAGCCAGAGAAACCAGGTCAGCAGAGCTGCTTTAGAGGGAGAGAACCAGGTCAGCAGAGCTGCTCTAGAGCCAGAGAACCAGGTCAGCAGAGCTGCACTAGAGCCAGAGAACCAGGTCAGCAGAGCTGCTTCAGAGCCATACAACCAGGTCAGCAGAGCTGCTCTAGAGCCTAAGACCCAGGTCAGCAGAGCTGCTTTAGAGCCAGAGAACCAGGTCAGCAGAGCTGCTTTAGAGCCAGAGAACCAGGACAGCAGAGCTGTTGTAGAGCCAGAGAACCAGGTCAGCAGAGCTGCTGTAGAGCCAGAGAACCAGGTCAGCAGAGCTGCTGTAGAGCCAGAGAACTAGGTCAGCATAGAGCCAGAGAACCAGGTCAGCAGAGCTGCTGTAGAGCCAGAGAACCAGGGCAGCAGAGCTGCTTTACAGCCTAAGAACCAGGTCACAGAGCTGCTCTTGAGGCAGAGAACCAGGTCAGCAGAGTCATTGTAGAGCCAGAGAACTAGGTCAGCAGAGCTGTTCTAGAGCCCAAGAACCAGGTAAGCAGAGCTGCTCTAAAGCCTAAGAACCAGGTCAGCAGAGCTGCGCTAGAGCCAGAGAACCAGGTCAGCAGAGCTGCTCTATAGCCAGAAAAACCAGGTCAGCAGAGCTGCTCTAGATCCAGAGAAACCAGGTCAGCAGAGCTGCTTTAGAGGGAGAGAACCAGGTCAGCAGAGCTGCTCTAGAGCCAGAGAACCAGGTCAGCAGAGCTGCTCTAGAGCCAGAGAACCAGGTCAGCAGAGCTGCTTCAGAGCCATACACTCAGGTCAACAGAGCTGCTCTAGAGCCTAATACCCAGGTCAGCAGAGCTGCTTTAGAGCCAGAGAACCAGGTCAGCAGAGCTGCTTTAGAGCCAGAGAACCAGGACAGCAGAGCCGTTGTAAAGCCAGAGAACCAGGTCAGCAGAGCTGCTGTAGAGCCAGAAAACCAGGTCAGCAGAGCTGCTCTAAAGCCAGAGAACCAGGTCAGCAGAGCTGCTCTATAGCCAGAGAAACCAGGTCAGCAGAGCTGCTCTAGAGCCAGAGAAACCAGGTCAGCAGAGCTGCTTTAGAGGGAGAGAACCAGGTCAGCAGAGCTGCTCTAGAGCCAGAGAACCAGGTCAGCAGAGCTGCTCTAGAGCCAGAGAACCATGTCAGCAGAGCTGCTTCAGAGCCATACAACCAGGTCAGCAGAGCTGCTCTAGAGCCTAAGACCCAGGTCAGCAGAGCTGCTTTAGAGCCAGAGAACCAGGTCAGCAGAGCTGCTTTAGAGCCAGAGAACCAGGACAGCAGAGCCGTTGTAGAGCCAGAGAACCAGGTCAGCAGAGCTGCTGTAGAGCGAGAGAACCAGGTCAGCAGAGCTGCTGTAGAGCCAGAGAACTAGGTCAGCATAGAGCCAGAGAACCAGGTCAGCAGAGCTGCTGTAGAGCCAGAGAACCAGGGCAGCAGAGCTGCTTTACAGCCTAAGAACCAGGTCACAGAGCTGCTCTTGAGGCAGAGAACCAGGTCAGCAGAGTCATTGTAGAGCCAGAGAACTAGGTCAGCAGAGCTGTTCTAGAGCCCAAGAACCAGGTAAGCAGAGCTGCTCTAAAGCCTAAGAACCAGGTCAGCAGAGCTGCGCTAGAGCCAGAGAACCAGGTCAGCAGATCTGCTCTATGGCCAGAAAAACCAGGTCAGCTTAGCTGCTCTAGAGCCAGAGAAACCAGGTCAGCAGAGCTGCTTTAGAGGGAGAGAACCAGGTCAGCAGAGCTGCTCTAGAGCCAGAGAACCAGGTCAGCAGAGCTGCTCTAGAGCCAGAGAACCAGGTCAGCAGAGCTGCTTCAGAGCCATACACTCAGGTCAACAGAGCTGCTCTAGAGCCTAAGACCCAGGTCAGCAGAGCTGCTTTAGAGCCAGAGAACCAGGTCAGCAGAGCTGCTTTAGAGCCAGAGAACCAGGACAGCAGAGCCGTTGTAGAGCCAGAGAACCAGGTCAGCAGAGCTGCTGTAGAGCCAGAGAACCAGGTCAGCAGAGCTGCTCTAGAGCCAGAGAACTAGGTCAGCATAGAGCCAGAGAACCAGGTCAGCAGAGCTGCTGTAGAGCCAGAGAACCAGGGCAGCAGAGCTGCTTTACAGCCTAAGAACCAGGTAACAGAGCTGCTCTTGAGTCAGAGAACCAGGTCAGCAGAGCTGCTGTAGAGCCAGAGAGAACCAGGTCAGCAGAGCTGCTTTAGAGCCAAAGACTCAGGTCAGCAGAGCTGCTTTAGTGCCAGAGAACCAGGTCAGCAGAGCTGCTTTAGAGCAAGAGAACCAGGCCAGCAGAGCCGTTGTAGAGCCGGAGAACTATGTCAGCAGAGCTGCTCTAGAGCCTAAGAACCAGGTCAGCAGAGCTGCTGTAGAGCCCAAGAACCAGGTCAGCAGTGCTGCTCTAGAGCCAGAGAACCAGCTCAAAAGAGCTGCTCTAGTGCCAGAGAACAAGGTCAGCAGAGCTGCTTTACAGCCTTAGAACCAGGTCACAGAGCTGCTCTAGAGGCTGAGAACCAGGTCAGCAGAGCTGCTCTAGAGGCAGAGAACAAGGTCAGCACAGCTGCTTTAGAGGCAGAGAACAAGGTCAGCAGAGCTGCTTTAGAGGCAGAGAACCAGGTCAGCAGAGCCATTGTAGAGCCAGAGAACTAGGTCAGCAGAGCTGCTTTAGAGCCTAAGAACCAGGTCAGCAGAGCTGCTCTAGAGGCAGAGAACCAGGTCAGCAGAGCCGTTGTAGAGCCAGAGATCCAGGTCAGCAGAGCTGCTTCACAGCCTAAGAACCAGGTCACAGAGATGCTCTAGAGGCAGAGAACAAGGTCAGCAGAGCTGTTTTAGAGGCAGAGAACAAGGTCAGCAGAGCTGCTTTAGAGGCAGAGAACCAGCTCAGCACAGCTACTCTAGAGCCAGAGAACCAGGTCAGCAGAGCCGTTGTAGAGCCAGAGATCCAGGTCAGCAGAGCTGCTTCACAGCCTAAGAACCAGGTCACAGAGATGCTCTAGAGGCAGAGAACAAGGTCAGCAGAGCTGCTTTAGAGGCAGAGAACAAGGTCAGCAGAGCTGCTTTAGAGGCAGAGAACCAGCTCAGCACAGCTACTCTAGAGCCAGAGAACCAGGTCAGCAGAGCTGCTTTAGAGCCATAGAACCAGTCCAGCAGACCTGCTTTAGAGCCAGAGAACCAGGTCAGCAGAGCTGATGTAGAGCCAGAGAACCAGGTCAGCAGAGCTGCTTTACAGCCTAAGAACCAGGTCACAGAGCTGCTCTAGAGGCAGAGAACCAGGTCAGCAGAGCTGCTCTAGAGGCAGAGAACAAGGTCAGCAGAGCTGCTTTAGAGGCAGAGAACAAGGTCAGCAGAGCTGCTTTAGAGGCAGAGAACCAGGTCAGCAGAGCCATTGTAGAGCCAGAGAACTAGTTCAGCAGAGCTGCTTTAGAGCCTAAGAACCAGGTCAGCAGAGCTGCTCTAGAGGCAGAGAACCAGGTCAGCAGAGCTGCTTTAGAGGCAGAGAACCAGGTCAGCAGAACTGCTTTAGAGCCAGAGAACCAGGTCAGCAGAGTCATTGTAGAGCCAGAGAACTAGGTCATCAGAGCTGCTCTAGAGCCAGAGAACCAGGTCAGCAGAGCCGTTGTAGAGCCAGAGATCCAGGTCAGCAGAGCTGCTTCACAGCCTAAGAACCAGGTCACAGAGATGCTCTAGAGGCAGAGAACAAGGTCAGCAGAGCTGCTTTAGAGGCAGAGAACAAGGTCAGCAGAGCTGCTTTAGAGGCAGAGAACCAGGTCAGCAGAGCCATTGTAGAGCCAGAGAACTAGGTCAGCAGAGCTGCTTTAGAGCCTAAGAACCAGCTCAGCAGAGCTGCTCTAGAGGCAGAGAACCAGGTCAGCAGAGATGCTCTAGATGCAGAGAACAAGGTCAGCAGAGCTGCTTTAGAGCCTAAGAACCAGCTCAGCAGAGCTGCTCTAGAGGCAGAGAACCAGGTCAGCAGAGCTGTTTCAGAGGCAGAGAACTAGGTCAGCAGAGCTGTTTTAGAGCCAGAGAACCAGGTCAGCAGAGTCATTGTAGAGCCAGAGAACTAGGTCAGCAGAGCTGCTCTAGAGCCCAAGAACCAGGTCAGAAAAGCTGCTTTAGAGCCAGAGAACCAGCTCAGCAGAGCTGCTCTAGAGCCAGAGAACCAGGTCAGCAGAGCCGTTGTAGAGCCAGAGATCCAGGTCATCAGAGCTGCTTCACAGCCTAAGAACCAGGTCACAGAGATGCTCTAGAGGCAGAGAACAAGGTCAGCAGAGCTGCTTTAGAGGCAGAGAACAAGGTCAGCAGAGCTGCTTTAGATGCAGAGAACCAGCTCAGCACAGCTACTCTAGAGCCAGAGAACCAGGTCAGCAGAGCTGCTTTAGAGCCATAGAACCAGTCCAGCAGACCTGCTTTAGAGCCAGAGAACCAGGTCAGCAGAGCCGATGTAGAGCCAGAGAACCAGGTCAGCAGAGCTGCTTTACAGCCTAAGAACCAGGTCACAGAGCTGCTCTAGAGGCAGAGAACCAGGTCAGCAGAGATGCTCTAGAGGCAGAGAACAAGGTCAGCAGAGCTGCTTTAGAGGCAGAGAACCAGGTAAGCAGAGCTGCTCTAGAGGCAGAGAACCAGGTCAGCAGAGCTGCTTTAGAGGCAGAGAACCAGGTCAGCAGAGTTATTGTAGAGCCAGAGAACAAGGTCAGCAGAGCTGCTCTAGAGCCCAAGAACCAGGTCAGAAAAGCTGCTTTAGAGCCAGAGAACCAGCTCAGCAGAGCTGCTCTAGAGCCAGAGAACCAGGCCAGAAGAACTGCTTTAGAGCCAGAGAACCAGGTCAGCAGAACCGTTGTAGAGCCTGAGAATCAGGTCAGCAGAGCTGCTCTAAAGCCTAAGAACCAGGTAAGCAGAGCTGTTCTAAAGCCTAAGAACCAGGTCAGCAGAGCTGCTCTAGAGCCAGAAAACCAGGTCAGCAGAGCTGCTCTAGAGCCAGAGAACCAGGTCAGCAGAGCTGCTCTATAGCCAGAGAAACCAGGTCAGCAGAGCTGCTCTAGAGCCAGAGAAACCAGGTCAGCAGAGCTGCTTTAGAGGGAGAGAACCAGGTCAGCAGAGCTGCTCTAGAGCCAGAGAACCAGGTCAGCAGAGCAGCACTAGAGCCAGAGAACCAGGTCAGCGGAGCTGCTTCAGAGCCATACAACCAGGTCAGCAGAGCTGCTCTAGAGCCTAAGACCCAGGTCAGCAGAGCTGCTTTAGAGCCAGAGAACCAGGTCAGCAGAGCTGCGCTAGAGCCAGAGAACCAGGTCAGCAGAGCTGCTCTTGAGCCAGAGAACCAGGTCAGCAGAGCTGCTCTAGAGCCAGAGAACCAGGTCAGCAGAGCTGCTTCAGAGCCATACAACCAGGTCAGCAGAGCATCTCTAGAGCCTAAGACCCAGGTCAGCAGAGCTGCTTTAGAGCCAGAGAACCAGGTCAGCAGAGCTGCTTTAGAGCCAGAGAACCAGGACAGCAGAGCCGTTGTAGAGCCAGAGAACCAGGTCAGCAGAGCTGCTGTAGAGCCAGAGAACGAGGTCAGCAGAGCTGCTGTAGAGCCAGAGAACTAGGTCAGCATAGAGCCAGAGAACCAGGTCAGCAGAGCTGCTGTAGAGCCAGAGAACCAGGGTAGCAGAGCTGCTTTACAGCCTAAGAACCAGGTCACAGAGCTGCTCTTGAGGCAGAGAACCAGGTCAGCAGAGTCATTGTAGAGCCAGAGAACTAGGTCAGCAGAGCTGTTCTAGAGCCCAAGAAAAAGGTAAGCAGAGCTGCTCTAAAGCCTAAGAACCAGGTCAGCAGAGCTGCGCTAGAGCCAGAGAACCAGGTCAGCAGAGCTGCTCTATAGCCAGAAAAACCAGGTCAGCAGAGCTGCTCTAGATCCAGAGAAACCAGGTCAGCAGAGCTGCTTTAGAGGGAGAGACCCAGGTCAGCAGAGCTGCTCTAGAGCCAGAGAACCAGGTCAGCAGAGCTGCTCTAGAGCCAGAGAACCAGGTCAGCAGAGCTGCTTCAGAGCCATACACTCAGGTCAACAGAGCTGCTCTAGAGCCTAATACCCAGGTCAGCAGAGCTGCTTTAGAGCCAGAGAACCAGGTCAGCAGAGCTGCTTTAGAGCCAGAGAACCAGGACAGCAGAGCCGTTGTAAAGCCAGAGAACCAGGTCAGCAGAGCTGCTGTAGAGCCAGAAAACCAGGTCAGCAGAGCTGCTCTAAAGCCAGAGAACCAGGTCAGCAGAGCTGCTCTATAGCCAGAGAAACCAGGTCAGCAGAGCTGCTCTAGAGCCAGAGAAACCAGGTCAGCAGAGCTGCTTTAGAGGGAGAGAACCAGGTCAGCAGAGCTGCTCTAGAGCCAGAGAACCAGGTCAGCAGAGCTGCTCTAGAGCCAGAGAACCAGGTCAGCAGAGCTGCTTCAGAGCCATACAACCAGGTCAGCAGAGCTGCTCTAGAGCCTAAGACCCAGGTCAGCAGAGCTGCGTTAGAGCCAGAGAACCAGGTCAGCAGAGCTGCTTTAGAGCCAGAGAACCAGGACAGCAGAGCCGTTGTAGAGCCAGAGAACCAGGTCAGCAGAGCTGCTGTAGAGCCAGAGAACCAGGTCAGCAGAGCTGCTGTAGAGCCAGAGAACTAGGTCAGCATAGAGCCAGAGAACCAGGTCAGCAGAGCTGCTGTAGAGCCAGAGAACCAGGGCAGCAGAGCTGCTTTACAGCCTAAGAACCAGGTCACAGAGCTGCTCTTGAGGCAGAGAACCAGGTCAGCAGAGTCATTGTAGAGCCAGAGAACTAGGTCAGCAGAGCTGTTCTAGAGCCCAAGAAAAAGGTAAGCAGAGCTGCTCTAAAGCCTAAGAACCAGGTCAGCAGAGCTGCGCTAGAGCCAGAGAACCAGGTCAGCAGAGCTGCTCTATAGCCAGAAAAACCAGGTCAGCAGAGCTGCTCTAGATCCAGAGAAACCAGGTCAGCAGAGCTGCTTTAGAGGGAGAGACCCAGGTCAGCAGAGCTGCTCTAGAGCCAGAGAACCAGGTCAGCAGAGCTGCTCTAGAGCCAGAGAACCAGGTCAGCAGAGCTGCTTCAGAGCCATACACTCAGGTCAACAGAGCTGCTCTAGAGCCTAATACCCAGGTCAGCAGAGCTGCTTTAGAGCCAGAGAACCAGGTCAGCAGAGCTGCTTTAGAGCCAGAGAACCAGGACAGCAGAGCCGTTGTAAAGCCAGAGAACCAGGTCAGCAGAGCTGCTGTAGAGCCAGAAAACCAGGTCAGCAGAGCTGCTCTAAAGCCAGAGAACCAGGTCAGCAGAGCTGCTCTATAGCCAGAGAAACCAGGTCAGCAGAGCTGCTCTAGAGCCAGAGAAACCAGGTCAGCAGAGCTGCTTTAGAGGGAGAGAACCAGGTCAGCAGAGCTGCTCTAGAGCCAGAGAACCAGGTCAGCAGAGCTGCTCTAGAGCCAGAGAACCAGGTCAGCAGAGCTGCTTCAGAGCCATACAACCAGGTCAGCAGAGCTGCTCTAGAGCCTAAGACCCAGGTCAGCAGAGCTGCGTTAGAGCCAGAGAACCAGGTCAGCAGAGCTGCTTTAGAGCCAGAGAACCAGGACAGCAGAGCCGTTGTAGAGCCAGAGAACCAGGTCAGCAGAGCTGCTGTAGAGCCAGAGAACCAGGTCAGCAGAGCTGCTGTAGAGCCAGAGAACTAGGTCAGCATAGAGCCAGAGAACCAGGTCAGCAGAGCTGCTGTAGAGCCAGAGAACCAGGGCAGCAGAGCTGCTTTACAGCCTAAGAACCAGGTCACAGAGCTGCTCTTGAGGCAGAGAACCAGGTCAGCAGAGTCATTGTAGAGCCAGAGAACTAGGTCAGCAGAGCTGTTCTAGAGCCCAAAAACCAGGTAAGCAGAGCTGCTCTAAAGCCTAAGAACCAGGTCAGCAGAGCTGCGCTAGAGCCAGAGAACCAGGTCAGCAGAGCTGCTCTATAGCCAGAAAAACCAGGTCAGCTTAGCTGCTCTAGAGCCAGAGAAACCAGGTCAGCAGAGCTGCTTTAGAGGGAGAGAACCAGGTCAGCAGAGCTGCTCTAGAGCCAGAGAACCAGGTCAGCAGAGCTGCTCTAGAGCCAGAGAACCAGGTCAGCAGAGCTGCTTCAGAGCCATACACTCAGGTCAACAGAGCTGCTCTAGAGCCTAAGACCCAGGTCAGCAGAGCTGCTTTAGAGCCAGAGAACCAGGTCAGCAGAGCTGCTTTAGAGCCAGAGAACCAGGACAGCAGAGCCGTTGTAGAGCCAGAGAACCAGGTCAGCAGAGCTGCTGTATAGCCAGAGAACCAGGTCAGCAGAGCTGCTCTAGAGCCAGAGAACTAGGTCAGCATAGAGCCAGAGAACCAGGTCAGCAGAGCTGCTGTAGAGCCAGAGAACCAGGGCAGCAGAGCTGCTTTACAGCCTAAGAACCAGGTAACAGAGCTGCTCTTGAGGCAGAGAACCAGGTCAGCAGAGCTGCTGTAGAGCCAGAGAGAACCAGGTCAGCAGAGCTGCTTTAGAGCCAAAGACTCAGGTCAGCAGAGCTGCTTTAGTGCCAGAGAACCAGGTCAGCAGAGCTGCTTTAGAGCAAGAGAACCAGGCCAGCAGAGCTGCTTTAGAGCCAGAGAACCAGGTCAGCAGAGCCGTTGTAGAGCCGGAGAACTATGTCAGCAGAGCTGCTCTAGAGCCTAAGAACCAGGTCAGCAGAGCTGCTGTAGAGCCCAAGAACCAGGTCAGCAGTGCTGCTCTAGAGCCAGAGAACCAGCTCAAAAGAGCTGCTCTAGTGCCAGAGAACAAGGTCAGCAGAGCTGCTTTACAGCCTAAGAACCAGGTCACAGAGCTGCTCTAGAGGCAGAGAACCAGGTCAGCAGAGCTGCTCAAGAGGCAGAAAACAAGGTCAGCAGAGCTGCTTTAGAGGCAGAGAACAAGGTCAGCAGAGCTGCTTTAGAGGCAGAGAACCAGGTCAGCAGAGCCATTGTAGAGCCAGAGAACTAGGTCAGCAGAGCTGCTTTAGAGCCTAAGAACCAGGTCAGCAGAGCTGCTCTAGAGGCAGAGAACCAGGTCAGCAGAGCCGTTGTAGAGCCAGAGATCCAGGTCAGCAGAGCTGCTTCACAGCCTAAGAACCAGGTCACAGAGATGCTCTAGAGGCAGAGAACAAGGTCAGCAGAGCTGCTTTAGAGGCAGACAACAAGGTCAGCAGAGCTGCTTTAGAGGCAGAGAACCAGCTCAGCACAGCTACTCTAGAGCCAGAGAACCAGGTCAGCAGAGCCGTTGTAGAGCCAGGATCCAGGTCAGCAGAGCTGCTTCACAGCCTAAGAACCAGGTCACAGAGATGCTCTAGAAGCAGAGAACAAGGTCAGCAGAGCTGCTTTAGAGGCAGAGAACAAGGTCAGCAGAGCTGCTTTAGAGGCAGAGAACCAGCTCAGCACAGCTACTCTAGAGCCAGAGAACCAGGTCAGCAGAGCTGCTTTAGAGCCATAGAACCAGTCCAGCAGACCTGCTTTAGAGCCAGAGAACCAGGTCAGCAGAGCCGATGTAGAGCCAGAGAACCAGGTCAGCAGAGCTGCTTTACAGCCTAAGAACCAGGTCACAGAGCTGCTCTAGAGGCAGAGAACCAGGTCAGCAGAGCTGCTCTAGAGGCAGAGAACAAGGTCAGCAGAGCTGCTTTAGAGGCAGAGAACAAGGTCAGCAGAGCTGCTTTAGAGGCAGAGAACCAGGTCAGCAGAGCCATTGTAGAGCCAGAGAACTAGGTCAGCAGAGCTGCTTTAGAGCCTAAGAACCAGGTCAGCAGAGCTGCTCTAGAGGCAGAGAACCAGGTCAGCAGAGCTGCTTTAGAGGCAGAGAACCAGGTCAGCAGAACTGCTTTAGAGCCAGAGAACCATGTCAGCAGAGTCATTGTAGAGCCAGAGAACTAGGTCAGCAGAGCTGCTCTAGAGCCAGAGAACCAGGTCAGCAGAGCCGTTGTAGAGCCAGAGATCCAGGTCAGCAGAGCTGCTTCACAGCCTAAGAACCAGGTCACAGAGATGCTCTAGAGGCAGAGAACAAGGTCAGCAGAGCTGCTTTAGAGACAGAGAACAAGGTCAGCAGAGCTGCTTTAGAGGCAGAGAACCAGCTCAGCACAGCTACTCTAGAGCCAGAGAACCAGGTCAGCAGAGCCGTTGTAGAGCCAGAGATCCAGGTCAGCAGAGCTGCTTCACAGCCTAAGAACCAGGTCACAGAGATGCTCTAGAGGCAGAGAACAAGGTCAGCAGAGCTGCTTTAGAGGCAGAGAACAAGGTCAGCAGAGCTGCTTTAGAGGCAGAGAACTAGCTCAGCACAGCTACTCTAGAGCCAGAGAACCAGGTCAGCAGAGCTGCTTTAGAGCCATAGAACCAGTCCAGCAGACCTGCTTTAGAGCCAGAGAACCAGGTCAGCAGAGCCGATGTAGAGCCAGAGAACCAGGTCAGCAGAGCTGCTTTACAGCCTAAGAACCAGGTCACAGAGCTGCTCTAGAGGCAGAGAACCAGGTCAGCAGAGATGCTCTAGAGGCAGAGAACAAGGTCAGCAGAGGTGCTTTA
The DNA here is from genome assembly GCF_964204655.1 of Triturus cristatus. Taxonomy (NCBI): domain Eukaryota; kingdom Metazoa; phylum Chordata; class Amphibia; order Caudata; family Salamandridae; genus Triturus; species Triturus cristatus. The sequence goes on along the minus strand of NW_028187277.1, from coordinate 19,865 downwards.
GAGGCAGAGAACCAGGTAAGCAGAGCTGCTCTAGAGGCAGAGAACCAGGTCAGCAGAGCTGCTTTAGAGGCAGAGAACCAGGTCAGCAGAGCTGCTTTAGAGCCAGAGAACCAGGTCAGCAGAGTTATTGTAGAGCCAGAGAACTAGGTCAGCAGAGCTGCTCTATAGCCCAAGAACCAGGTCAGAAAAGCTGCTTTAGAGCCAGAGAACCAGCTCAGCAGAGCTGCTCTAGAGCCAGAGAACCAGGTCAGAAGAGCTGCTTTAGAGCCAGAGAACCAGGTCAGCAGAACCGTTGTAGAGCCTGAGAATCAGGTCAGCAGAGCTGCTCTAAAGCCTGAGAACCAGGTAAGCAGAGCTGCTCTAAAGCCTAAGAACCAGGTCAGCAGAGCTGCTCTAGAGCCAGAAAACCAGGTCAGCAGAGCTGCTCTAGAGCCAGAGAACCAGGTCAGCAGAGCTGCTCTATAGCCAGAGAAACCAGGTCAGCAGAGCTGCTCTAGAGCCAGAGAAACCAGGTCAGCAGAGCTGCTTTAGAGGGAGAGAACCAGGTCAGCAGAGCTGCTCTAGAGCCAGAGAACCAGGTCAGCAGAGCTGCACTAGAGCCAGAGAACCAGGTCAGCAGAGCTGCTTCAGAGCCATACAACCAGGTCAGCAGAGCTGCTCTAGAGCCTAAGACCCAGGTCAGCAGAGCTGCTTTAGAGCCAGAGAACCAGGTCAGCAGAGCTGCGCTAGAGCCAGAGAACCGGGTCAGCAGAGCTGCTCTATAGCCAGAAAAACCAGGTCAGCAGAGCTGCTCTAGAGCCAGAGAAACCAGGTTAGCAGAGCTGCTTTAGAGGGAGAGAACCAGGTCAGCAGAGCTGCTCTAGAGCCAGAGAACCAGGTCAGCAGAGCTGCTCTAGAGCCAGAGAACCAGGTCAGCAGAGCTGCTTCAGAGCCATACAATCAGGTCAGCAGAGCTGCTCTAGAGCCTAAGACCCAGGTCAACAGAGCTGCTTTAGAGCCAGAGAACCAGGTCAGCAGAGCTGCTTTAGAGCCAGAGAACCAGGACAGGAGAGCCGTTGTAGAGCCAGAGAACCAGGTCAGCAGAGCTGCTGTAGAGCCAGAGAACCAGGTCAGCAGAGCTGCTGTAGAGCCAGAGAACTAGGTCAGCATAGAGCCAGAGAACCAGGTCAGCAGAGCTGCTGTAGAGCCAGAGAAGCAGGGCAGCAGAGCTGCATTACAGCCTAACAACCAGGTCACAGCGCTGGTCTTGAGGCAGAGAACCAGGTCAGCAGAGCTGCTGTAGAGCCAGAGAGAACCAGGTCAGCAGAGCTGCTTTAGAGCCAGAGACTCAGGTCAGCAGAGCTGCTTCAGTGCCAGAGAACCAGGTCAGCAGAGCTGCTTTAGAGCAAGAGAACCAGGCCAGCAGAGCTGCTTTAGAGCCAGAGAACCAGGTCAGCAGAGCCGTTGTAGAGCCAGAGAACTATGTCAGCAGAGCTGCTCTAAAGCCTAAGAACAAGGTCAGCAGAGCTGCTGTAGAGTCCAAGAACCAGGTCAGCAGTGCTGCTCTAGAGCCAGAGAACCAGCTCAAAAGAGCTGCTCTAGTGCCAGAGAACCAGGTCAGCAGAGTTGCTTTAGAGCCATAGAACCAGGCCAGCAGACCTGCTTTAGAGCCAGAGAACCAGGTCAGCAGAGCCGTTGTAGAGCCAGAGAACAAGGTCAGCAGTGCTGCTTTACAACCTAAGAACCAGGTCACAGAGCTGCTCTAGAGGCAGAGAACCAGGTCAGCAGAGCTGCTCTAGAGGCAGAGAACAAGGTCAGCAGAGCTGCTTTAGAGGCAGAGAACAAGGTCAGCAGAGCTGCTTTAGAGGCAGAGAACCAGGTCAGCAGAGCCATTGTAGATCCAGAGAACTAGGTCAGCAGAGCTGCTTTAGAGCCTAAGAACCAGGTCAGCAGAGCTGCTCTAGAGGCAGAGAACCAGGTCAGCAGAGCTGCTTTAGAGGCAGAGAACCAGGTCAGCAGAGCTGCTTTAGAGCCAGAGAACCAGGTCAGCAGAGTCATTGTAGAGCCAGAGAACTAGGTCAGCAGAGCTGCTCTAGAGCCCAAGAACCAGGTCAGAAAAGCTGCTTTAGAGCCAGAGAACCAGCTCAGCAGAGCTGCTCTAGAGCCAGAGAACCAGGTCAGCAGAGCCATTGTAGAGCCAGAGAACCAGGTCAGCAGAGCTGCTTTACAGCCTAAGAACCAGGTCACAGAGATGCTCTAGAGGCAGAGAACAATGTCAGCAGAGCTGCTTTAGAGGCAGAGAACAATGTCAGCAGAGCTGCTTTAGAGGCAGAGAACCAGCTCAGCACAGCTACTCTAGAGCCAGAGAACCAGGTCAGCAGAGCTGCTTTAGAGGCAGAGAACCAGGTCAGCAGAACTGCTTTAGAGCCAGAGAACCAGGTCAGCAGAGTCACTGTAGAGCCAGAGAACTAGGTCAGCAGAGCTGCTCTAGAGCCCAAGAACCAGGTCAGAAAAGCTGCTTTAGAGCCAGAGAACCAGCTCAGCAGAGCTGCTCTAGAGCCAGAGAACCAGGTCAGCAGAGCCGTTGTAGAGCCAGAGATCCAGGTCAGCAGAGCTGCTTCACAGCCTAAAAACCAGGTCACAGAGATGCTCTAGAGGCAGAGAACAAGGTCAGCAGAGCTGCTTTAGAGGCAGAGAACAAGGTCAGCAGAGCTGCTTTAGATGCAGAGAACCAGCTCAGCACAGCTTCTCTAGAGCCAGAGAACCAGGTCAGCAGAGCTGCTTTAGAGCCATAGAACCAGTCCAGCAGACCTGCTTTAGAGCCAGAGAACCAGGTCAGCAGAGCCGATGTAGAGCCAGAGAACCAGGTCAGCAGAGCTGCTTTACAGCCTAAGAACCAGGTCACAGAGCTGCTCTAGAGGCATAGAACCAGGTCAGCAGAGCTGCTCGAGAGGCAGAGAACAAGGTCAGCAGAGCTGCTTTAGGGGCAGAGAAAAAGGTCAGTAGAGCTGCTTTAGAGGCAGAGAACCAGGTCAGCAGAGCCATTGTAGAGCCAGAGAACTAGGTCAGCAGAGCTGCTTTAGAGCCAGAGAACCAGGTCAGCAGAGTCATTGTAGAGCCAGAGAACAAGGTCAGCAGAGCTGCTCTAGAGCCCAAGAACCAGGTCAGAAAAGCTGCTTTAGAGCCAGAGAACCAGCTCAGCAGAGCTGCTCTAGAGCCAGAGAACCAGGCCAGAAGAACTGCTTTAGAGCCAGAGAACCAGGTCAGCAGAACCGTTGTAGAGCCTGAGAATCAGGTCAGCAGAGCTGCTCTAAAGCCTAAGAACCAGGTAAGCAGAGCTGTTCTAAAGCCTAAGAACCAGGTCAGCAGAGCTGCTCTACAGCCAGAAAACCAGGTCAGCAGAGCTGCTCTAGAGCCAGAGAAACCAGGTCAGCAGAGCTGCTCTAGAGCCAGAGAAACCAGGTCAGCAGAGCTGCTTTAGAGGGAGAGGACCAGGTCAGCAGAGCTGCTCTAGAGCCAGAGAACCAGGTCAGCAGAGCTGCACTAGAGCCAGAGAACCAGGTCAGCAGAGCTGCTTCAGAGCCATACAACCAGGTCAGCAGAGCTGCTCTAGAGCCTAAGACCCAGGTCAGCAGAGCTGCTTTAGAGCCAGCGAATCAAGTCAGCAGAGCTGCTTTAGAGCCAGAGAACCAGGACAGCAGAGCCGTTGTAGAGCCAGAGAACCAGGTCAGCAGAGCTGCTGTAGAGCCAGAGAACCAGGTCAGCAGAGCTGCTGTAGAGCCAGAGAACTAGGTCAGCATAGAGCCAGAGAACCAGGTCAGCAGAGCTGCTGTAGAGCCAGAGAACCAGGGCAGCAGAGCTGCTTTACAGCCTAAGAACCAGGTCACAGAGCTGCTCTTGAGGCAGAGAACCAGGTCAGCAGAGTCATTGTAGAGCCAGAGAACTAGGTCAGCAGAGCTGTTCTAGAGCCCAAGAACCAGGTAAGCAGAGCTGCTCTAAAGCCTAAGAACCAGGTCAGCAGAGCTGCGCTAGAGCCAGAGAACCAGGTCAGCAGAGCTGCTCTATGGCCAGAAAAACCAGGTCAGCTTAGCTGCTCTAGAGCCAGAGAAACCAGGTCAGCAGAGCTGCTTTAGAGGGAGAGAACCAGGTCAGCAGAGCTGCTCTAGAGCCAGAGAACCAGGTCAGCAGAGCTGCTCTAGAGCCAGAGAACCAGGTCAGCAGAGCTGCTTCAGAGCCATACACTCAGGTCAACAGAGCTGCTCTAGAGCCTAAGACCCAGGTCAGCAGAACTGCTTTAGAGCCAGAGAACCAGGTCAGCAGAGCTGCTTTAGAGCCAGAGAACCAGGACAGCAGAGCCGTTGTAGAGCCAGAGAACCAGGTCAGCAGAGCTGCTGTAGAGCCAGAGAACCAGGTCAGCAGAGCTGCTCTAGAGCCAGAGAACTAGGTCAGCATAGAGCCAGAGAACCAGGTCAGCAGAGCTGCTGTAGAGCCAGAGAACCAGGGCAGCAGAGCTGCATTACAGCCTAACAACCAGGTCACAGCGCTGGTCTTGAGGCAGAGAACCAGGTCAGCAGAGCTGCTGTAGAGCCAGAGAGAACCAGGTCAGCAGAGCTGCTTTAGAGCCAGAGACTCAGGTCAGCAGAGCTGCTTTAGTGCCAGAGAACCAGGTCAGCAGAGCTGCTTTAGAGCAAGAGAACCAGGCCAGCAGAGCTGCTTTAGAGCCAGAGAACCAGGTCAGCAGAGCCGTTGTAGAGCCAGAGAACTATGTCAGCAGAGCTGCTCTAAAGCCTAAGAACAAGGTCAGCAGAGCTGCTGTAGAGTCCAAGAACCAGGTCAGCAGTGCTGCTCTAGAGCCAGAGAACCAGCTCAAAAGAGCTGCTCTAGTGCCAGAGAACCAGGTCAGCAGAGCTGCTTTAGAGCCATAGAACCAGGCCAGCAGACCTGCTTTAGAGCCAGAGAACCAGGTCAGCAGAGCCGTTTTAGAGCCAGAGAACAAGGTCAGCAGAGCTGCTTTACAACCTAAGAACCAGGTCACAGAGCTGCTCTAGAGGCAGAGAACCAGGTCAGCAGAGCTGCTCTAGAGGCAGAGAACAAGGTCAGCAGAGCTGCTTTAGAGGCAGAGAACAAGGTCAGCAGAGCTGCTTTAGAGGCAGAGAACCAGGTCAGCAGAGCCATTGTAGAGCCAGAGAACTAGGTCAGCAGAGCTGCTTTAGAGCCTAAGAACCAGGTCAGCAGAGCTGCTCTAGAGGCAGAGAACCAGGTCAGCAGAGCTGCTTTAGAGGCAGAGAACCAGGTCAGCAGAGCTGCTTTAGAGCCAGAGAACCAGGTCAGCAGAGTCATTGTAGAGCCAGAGAACTAGGTCAGCAGAGCTGCTCTAGAGCCCAAGAACCAGGTCAGAAAAGCTGCTTTAGAGCCAGAGAACCAGCTCAGCAGAGCTGCTCTAGAGCCAGAGAACCAGGTCAGCAGAGCCATTGTAGAGCCAGAGAACCAGGTCAGCAGAGCTGCTTTACAGCCTAAGAACCAGGTCACAGAGATGCTCTAGAGGCAGAGAACAATGTCAGCAGAGCTGCTTTAGAGGCAGAGAACAATGTCAGCAGAGCTGCTTTAGAGGCAGAGAACCAGCTCAGCACAGCTACTCTAGAGCCAGAGAACCAGGTCAGCAGAGCTGCTTTAGAGGCAGAGAACCAGGTCAGCAGAACTGCTTTAGAGCCAGAGAACCAGGTCAGCAGAGTCACTGTAGAGCCAGAGAACTAGGTCAGCAGAGCTGCTCTAGAGCCCAAGAACCAGGTCAGAAAAGCTGCTCTAGAGCCAGAGAACCAGCTCAGCAGAGCTGCTCTAGAGCCAGAGAACCAGGTCAGCAGAGCCGTTGTAGAGCCAGAGATCCAGGTCAGCAGAGCTGCTTCACAGCCTAAGAACCAGGTCACAGAGATGCTCTAGAGGCAGAGAACAAGGTCAGCAGAGCTGCTTTAGAGGCAGAGAACAAGGTCAGCAGAGCTGCTTTAGATGCAGAGAACCAGCTCAGCACAGCTACTCTAGAGCCAGAGAACCAGGTCAGCAGAGCTGCTTTAGAGCCATAGAACCAGTCCAGCATGCCTGCTTTAGAGCCAGAGAACCAGGTCAGCAGAGCCGATGTAGAGCCAGAGAACCAGGTCAGCAGAGCTGCTTTACAGCCTAAGAACCAGGTCACAGAGCTGCTCTAGAGGCATAGAACCAGCTCAGCAGAGCTGCTCGAGAGGCACAGAACAAGGTCAGCAGAGCTGCTTTAGGGGCAGAGAAAAAGGTCAGTAGAGCTGCTTTAGAGGCAGAGAACCAGGTCAGCAGAGCCATTGTAGAGCCAGAGAACTAGGTCAGCAGAGCTGCTTTAGAGCCAGAGAACCAGGTCAGCAGAGTCATTGTAGAGCCAGAGAACAAGGTCAGCAGAGCTGCTCTAGAGCCCAAGAACCAGGTCAGAAAAGCTGCTTTAGAACCAGAGAACCAGCTCAGCAGAGCTGCTCTAGAGCCAGAGAAACAGGCCAGAAGAACTGCTTTAGAGCCAGAGAACCAGGTCAGCAGAACCGTTGTAGAGCCTGAGAATCAGGTCAGCAGAGCTGCTCTAAAGCCTAAGAACCAGGTAAGCAGAGCTGTTCTAAAGCCTAAGAACCAGGTCAGCAGAGCTGCTCTACAGCCAGAAAACCAGGTCAGCAGAGCTGCTCTAGAGCCAGAGAACCAGGTCAGCAGAGCTGCTCTATAGCCAGAGAAACCAGGTCAGCAGAGCTGCTCTAGAGCCAGAGAAACCAGGTCAGCAGAGCTGCTTTAGAGGGAGAGAACCAGGTCAGCAGAGCTGCTCTAGAGCCAGAGAACCAGGTCAGCAGAGCTGCACTAGAGCCAGAGAACCAGGTCAGCAGAGCTGCTTCAGAGCCATACAACCAGGTCAGCAGAGCTGCTCTAGAGCCTAAGACCCAGGTCAGCAGAGCTGCTTTAGAGCCAGAGAACCAGGTCAGCAGAGCTGCTTTAGAGCCAGAGAACCAGGACAGCAGAGCCGTTGTAGAGCCAGAGAACCAGGTCAGCAGAGCTGCTGTAGAGCCAGAGAACCAGGTCAGCAGAGCTGCTGTAGAGCCAGAGAACTAGGTCAGCATAGAGCCAGAGAACCAGGTCAGCAGAGCTGCTGTAGAGCCAGAGAACCAGGGCAGCAGAGCTGCTTTACAGCCTAAGAACCAGGTCACAGAGCTGCTCTTGAGGCAGAGAACAAGGTCAGCAGAGTCATTGTAGAGCCAGAGAACTAGGTCAGCAGAGCTGTTCTAGAGCCCAAGAACCAGGTAAGCAGAGCTGCTCTAAAGCCTAAGAACCAGGTCAGCAGAGCTGCGCTAGAGCCAGAGAACCAGGTCAGCAGAGCTGCTCTATAGCCAGAAAAACCAGGTCAGCAGAGCTGCTCTAGATCCAGAGAAACCCGGTCAGCAGAGCTGCTTTAGAGGGAGAGAACCAGGTCAGCAGAGCTGCTCTAGAGCCAGAGAACCAGGTCAGCAGAGCTGCTCTAGAGCCAGAGAACCAGGTCAGCAGAGCTGCTTCAGAGCCATACACTCAGGTCAACAGAGCTGCTCTAGAGCCTAATACCCAGGTCAGCAGAGCTGCTTTAGAGCCAGAGAACCAGGTCAGCAGAGCTGCTTTAGAGCCAGAGAACCAGGACAGCAGAGCCGTTGTAAAGCCAGAGAACCAGGTCAGCAGAGCTGCTGTAGAGCCAGAAAACCAGGTCAGCAGAGCTGCTCTAAAGCCAGAGAACCATGTCAGCAGAGCTGCTCTATAGCCAGAGAAACCAGGTCAGCAGAGCTGCTCTAGAGCCAGAGAAACCAGGTCAGCAGAGCTGCTTTAGAGGGAGAGAACCAGGTCAGCAGAGCTGCTCTAGAGCCAGAGAACCAGGTCAGCAGAGCTGCTCTAGAGCCAGAGAACCATGTCAGCAGAGCTGCTTCAGAGCCATACAACCAGGTCAGCAGAGCTGCTCTAGAGCCTAAGACCCAGGTCAGCAGAGCTGCTTTAGAGCCAGAGAACCAGGTCAGCAGAGCTGCTTTAGAGCCAGAGAACCAGGACAGCAGAGCCGTTGTAGAGCCAGAGAACCAGGTCAGCAGAGCTGCTGTAGAGCGAGAGAACCAGGTCAGCAGAGCTGCTGTAGAGCCAGAGAACTAGGTCAGCATAGAGCCAGAGAACCAGGTCAGCAGAGCTGCTGTAGAGCCAGAGAACCAGGGCAGCAGAGCTGCTTTACAGCCTAAGAACCAGGTCACAGAGCTGCTCTTGAGGCAGAGAACCAGGTCAGCAGAGTCATTGTAGAGCCAGAGAACTAGGTCAGCAGAGCTGTTCTAGAGCCCAAGAACCAGGTAAGCAGAGCTGCTCTAAAGCCTAAGAACCAGGTCAGCAGAGCTGCGCTAGAGCCAGAGAACCAGGTCAGCAGAGCTGCTCTATGGCCAGAAAAACCAGGTCAGCTTAGCTGCTCTAGAGCCAGAGAAACCAGGTCAGCAGAGCTGCTTTCTTTAGAGGGAGAGAACCAGGTCAGCAGAGCTGCTCTAGAGCCAGAGAACCAGGTCAGCAGAGCTGCTCTAGAGCCAGAGAACCAGGTCAGCAGAGCTACTTCAGTGCCATACACTCAGGTCAACAGAGCTGCTCTAGAGCCTAAGACCCAGGTCAGCAGAGCTGCTTTAGAGCCAGAGAACCAGGTCAGCAGAGCTGCTTTAGAGCCAGAGAACCAGGACAGCAGAGCCGTTGTAGAGCCAGAGAACCAGGTCAGCAGAGCTGCTGTAGAGCCAGAGAACCAGGTCAGCAGAGCTGCTCTAGAGCCAGAGAACTAGGTCAGCATAGAGCCAGAGAACCAGGTCAGCAGAGCTGCTGTAGAGCCAGAGAACCAGGGCAGCAGAGCTGCTTTACAGCCTAAGAACCAGGTAACAGAGCTGCTCTTGAGTCAGAGAACCAGGTCAGCAGAGCTGCTGTAGAGCCAGAGAGAACCAGGTCAGCAGAGCTGCTTTAGAGCCAAAGACTCAGGTCAGCAGAGCTGCTTTAGTGCCAGAGAACCAGGTCAGCAGAGCTGCTTTAGAGCAAGAGAACCAGGCCAGCAGAGCCGTTGTAGAGCCGGAGAACTATGTCAGCAGAGCTGCTCTAGAGCCTAAGAACCAGGTCAGCAGAGCTGCTGTAGAGCCCAAGAACCAGGTCAGCAGTGCTGCTCTAGAGCCAGAGAACCAGCTCAAAAGAGCTGCTCTAGTGCCAGAGAACAAGGTCAGCAGAGCTGCTTTACAGCCTTAGAACCAGGTCACAGAGCTGCTCTAGAGGCTGAGAACCAGGTCAGCAGAGCTGCTCTAGAGGCAGAGAACAAGGTCAGCAGAGCTGCTTTAGAGGCAGAGAACAAGGTCAGCAGAGCTGCTTTAGAGGCAGAGAACCAGGTCAGCAGAGCCATTGTAGAGCCAGAGAACTAGGTCAGCAGAGCTGCTTTAGAGCCTAAGAACCAGGTCACAGAGATGCTCTAGAGGCAGAGAACAAGGTCAGCAGAGCTGTTTTAGAGGCAGAGAACAAGGTCAGCAGAGCTGCTTTAGAGGCAGAGAACCAGCTCAGCACAGCTACTCTAGAGCCAGAGAACCAGGTCAGCAGAGCCGTTGTAGAGCCAGAGATCCAGGTCAGCAGAGCTGCTTCACAGCCTAAGAACCAGGTCACAGAGATGCTCTAGAGGCAGAGAACAAGGTCAGCAGAGCTGCTTTAGATGCAGAGAACAAGGTCAGCAGAGCTGCTTTAGAGGCAGAGAACCAGCTCAGCACAGCTACTCTAGAGCCAGAGAACCAGGTCAGCAGAGCTGCTTTAGAGCCATAGAACCAGTCCAGCAGACCTGCTTTCGAGCCAGAGAACCAGGTCAGCAGAGCTGATGTAGAGCCAGAGAACCAGGTCAGCAGAGCTGCTTTACAGCCTAAGAACCAGGTCACAGAGCTGCTCTAGAGGCAGAGAACCAGGTCAGCAGAGCTGCTCTAGAGGCAGAGAACAAGGTCAGCAGAGCTGCTTTAGAGGCAGAGAACAAGGTCAGCAGAGCTGCTTTAGAGGCAGAGAACCAGGTCAGCAGAGCCATTGTAGAGCCAGAGAACTAGGTCAGCAGAGCTGCTTTAGAGCCTAAGAACCAGGTCAGCAGAGCTGCTCTAGAGGCAGAGAACCAGGTCAGCAGAGCTGCTTTAGAGGCAGAGAACCAGGTCAGCAGAACTGCTTTAGAGCCAGAGAACCAGGTCAGCAGAGTCATTGTAGAGCCAGAGAACTAGGTCATCAGAGCTGCTCTAGAGCCAGAGAACCAGGTCAGCAGAGCCGTTGTAGAGCCAGAGATCCAGGTCAGCAGAGCTGCTTCTCAGCCTAAGAACCAGGTCACAGAGATGCTCTAGAGGCAGAGAACAAGGTCAGCAGAGCTGCTTTAGAGGCAGAGAACAAGGTCAGCAGAGCTGCTTTAGAGGCAGAGAACCAGGTCAGCAGAGCCATTGTAGAGCCAGAGAACTAGGTCAGCAGAGCTGCTTTAGAGCCTAAGAACCAGCTCAGCAGAGCTGCTCTAGAGGCAGAGAACCAGGTCAGCAGAGATGCTCTAGATGCAGAGAACAAGGTCAGCAGAGCTGCTTTAGAGCCTAAGAACCAGCTCAGCAGAGCTGCTCTAGAGGCAGAGAACCAGGTCAGCAGAGCTGTTTCAGAGGCAGAGAACTAGGTCAGCAGAGCTGTTTTAGAGCCAGAGAACCAGGTCAGCAGAGTCATTGTAGAGCCAGAGAACTAGGTCAGCAGAGCTGCTCTAGAGCCCAAGAACCAGGTCAGAAAAGCTGCTTTAGAGCCAGAGAACCAGCTCAGCAGAGCTGCTCTAGAGCCAGAGAACCAGGTCAGCAGAGCCGTTGTAGAGCCAGAGATCCAGGTCAGCAGAGCTGCTTCACAGCCTAAGAACCAGGTCACAGAGATGCTCTAGAGGCAGAGAACAAGGTCAGCAGAGCTGCTTTAGAGGCAGAGAACAAGGTCAGCAGAGCTGCTTTAGATGCAGAGAACCAGCTCAGCACAGCTACTCTAGAGCCAGAGAACCAGGTCAGCAGAGCTGCTTTAGAGCCATAGAACCAGTCCAGCAGACCTGCTTTAGAGCCAGAGAACCAGGTCAGCAGAGCCGATGTAGAGCCAGAGAACCAGGTCAGCAGAGCTGCTTTACAGCCTAAGAACCAGGTCACAGAGCTGCTCTAGAGGCAGAGATCCAGGTCAGCAGAGATGCTCTAGAGGCAGAGAACAAGGTCAGCAGAGCTGCTTTAGAGGCAGAGAACCAGGTAAGCAGAGCTGCTCTAGAGGCAGAGAACCAGGTCAGCAGAGCTGCTTTAGAGGCAGAGAACCAGGTCAGCAGAGCTGCTTTAGAGCCAGAGAACCAGGTCAGCAGAGTCATTGTAGAGCCAGAGAACAAGGTCAGCAGAGCTGCTCTAGAGCCCAAGAACCAGGTCAGAAAAGCTGCTTTAGAGCCAGAGAACCAGCTCAGCAGAGCTGCTCTAGAGCCAGAGAACCAGGCCAGAAGAACTGCTTTAGAGCCAGAGAACCAGGTCAGCAGAACCGTTGTAGAGCCTGAGAATCAGGTCAGCAGAGCTGCTCTAAAGCCTAAGAACCAGGTAAGCAGAGCTGTTCTAAAGCCTAAGAACCAGGTCAGCAGAGCTGCTCTAGAGCCAGAAAACCAGGTCAGCAGAGCTGCTCTAGAGCCAGAGAACCAGGTCAGCAGAGCTGCTCTATAGCCAGAGAAACCAGGTCAGCAGAGCTGCTCTAGAGCCAGAGAAACCAGGTCAGCAGAGCTGCTTTAGAGGGAGAGAACCAGGTCAGCAGAGCTGCTCTAGAGCCAGAGAACCAGGTCAGCAGAGCTGCACTAGAGCCAGAGAACCAGGTCAGTGGAGCTGCTTCAGAGCCATACAACCAGGTCAGCAGAGCTGCTCTAGAGCCTAAGACCCAGGTCAGCAGAGCTGCTTTAGAGCCAGAGAACCAGGTCAGCAGAGCTGCGCTAGAGCCAGAGAACCAGGTCAGCAGAGCTGCTCTTGAGCCAGAGAACCAGGGCAGCAGAGCTGCTCTAGAGCCAGAGAACCAGGTCAGCAGAGCTGCTTCAGAGCCATACAACCAGGTCAGCAGAGCAGCTCTAGAGCCTAAGACCCAGGTCAGCAGAGCTGCTTTAGAGCCAGAGAACCAGGTCAGCAGAGCTGCTTTAGAGCCAGAGAACCAGGACAGCAGAGCCGTTGTAGAGCCAGAGAACCAGGTCAGCAGAGCTGCTGTAGAGCCAGAGAACGAGGTCAGCAGAGCTGCTGTAGAGCCAGAGAACTAGGTCAGCATAGAGCCAGAGAACCAGGTCAGCAGAGCTGCTGTAGAGCCAGAGAACCAGGGTAGCAGAGCTGCTTTACAGCCTAAGAACCAGGTCACAGAGCTGCTCTTGAGGCAGAGAACCAGGTCAGCAGAGTCATTGTAGAGCCAGAGAACTATGTCAGCAGAGCTGTTCTAGAGCCCAAGAACCAGGTAAGCAGAGCTGCTCTAAAGCCTAAGAACCAGGTCAGCAGAGCTGCGCTAGAGCCAGAGAACCAGGTCAGCAGAGCTGGTCTATAGCCAGAAAAACCAGGTCAGCAGAGCTGCTCTAGATCCAGAGAAACCAGGTCAGCAGAGCTGCTTTAGAGGGAGAGAACCAGGTCAGCAGAGCTGCTCTAGAGCCAGAGAACCAGGTCAGCAGAGCTGCTCTAGAGCCAGAGAACCAGGTCAGCAGAGCTGCTTCAGAGCCATACACTCAGGTCAACAGAGCTGCTCTAGAGCCTAATACCTAGGTCAGCAGAGCTGCTTTAGAGCCAGAGAACCAGGTCAGCAGAGCTGCTTTAGAGCCAGAGAACCAGGACAGCTGAGCCGTTGTAAAGCCAGAGAACCAGGTCAGCAGAGCTGCTATAGAGCCAGAAAACCAGGTCAGCAGAGCTGCTCTAAAGCCAGAGAACCAGGTCAGCAGAGCTGCTCTATAGCCAGAGAAACCAGGTCAGCAGAGCTGCTCTAGAGCCAGAGAAACCAGGTCAGCAGAGCTGCTTTAGAGGGAGAGAACCAGGTCAGCAGAGCTGCTCTAGAGCCAGAGAACCAGGTCAGCAGAGCTGCTCTAGAGCCAGAGAACCAGGTCAGCAGAGCTGCTTCAGAGCCATACAACCAGGTCAGCAGAGCTGCTCTAGAGCCTAAGACCCAGGTCAGCAGAGCTGCTTTAGAGCCAGAGAACCAGGTCAGCAGAGCTGCTTTAGAGCCAGAGAACCAGGACAGCAGAGCCGTTGTAGAGCCAGAGAACCAGGTCAGCAGAGCTGCTGTAGAGCCAGAGAACCAGGTCAGCAGAGCTGCTGCAGAGCCAGAGAACTAGGTCAGCATAGAGCCAGAGAACCAGGTCAGCAGAGCTGCTGTAGAGCCAGAGAACCAGGGCAGCAGAGCTGCTTTACAGCCTAAGAACCAGGTCACAGAGCTGCTCTTGAGGCAGAGAACCAGGTCAGCAGAGTCATTGTAGAGCCAGAGAACTAGGTCAGCAGAGCTGTTCTAGAGCCCAAAAACCAGGTAAGCAGAGCTGCTCTAAAGCCTAAGAACCAGGTCAGCAGAGCTGCGCTAGAGCCAGAGAACCAGGTCAGCAGAGCTGCTCTATAGCCAGAAAAACCAGGTCAGCTTAGCTGCTCTAGAGCCAGAGAAACCAGGTCAGCAGAGCTGCTTTAGAGGGAGAGAACCAGGTCAGCAGAGCTGCTCTAGAGCCAGAGAACCAGGTCAGCAGAGCTGCTCTAGAGCCAGAGAACCAGGTCAGCAGAGCTGCTTCAGAGCCATACACTCAGGTAAACAGAGCTGCTCTAGAGCCTAAGACCCAGGTCAGCAGAGCTGCTTTAGAGCCAGAGAACCAGGTCAGCAGAGCTGCTTTAGAGCCAGAGAACCAGGACAGCAGAGCCGTTGTAGAGCCAGAGAACCAGGTCAGCAGAGCTGCTGTAGAGCCAGAGAACCAGGTCAGCAGAGCTGCTCTAGAGCCAGAGAACTAGGTCAGCATAGAGCCAGAGAACCAGGTCAGCAGAGCTGCTGTAGAGCCAGAGAACCAGGGCAGCAGAGCTGCTTTACAGCCTAAGAACCAGGTAACAGAGCTGCTCTTGAGGCAGAGAACCAGGTCAGCAGAGCTGCTGTAGAGCCAGAGAGAACCAGGTCAGCAGAGCTGCTTTAGAGCCAAAGACTCAGGTCAGCAGAGCTGCTTTAGTGCCAGAGAACCAGGTCAGCAGAGCTGCTTTAGAGCAAGAGAACCAGGCCAGCAGAGCTGCTTTAGAGCCAGAGAACCAGGTCAGCAGAGCCGTTGTAGAGCCGGAGAACTATGTCAGCAGAGCTGCTCTAGAGCCTAAGAACCAGGTCAGCAGAGCTGCTGTAGAGCCCAAGAACCAGGTCAGCAGTGCTGCTCTAGAGCCAGAGAACCAGCTCAAAAGAGCTGCTCTAGTGCCAGAGAACAAGGTCAGCAGAGCTGCTTTACAGCCTAAGAACCAGGTCACAGAGCTGCTCTAGAGGCAGAGAACCAGGTCAGCAGAGCTGCTCAAGAGGCAGAAAACAAGGTCAGCAGAGCTGCTTTAGAGGCAGAGAACAAGGTCAGCAGAGCTGCTTTAGAGGCAGAGAACCAGGTCAGCAGAGCCATTGTAGAGCCAGAGAACTATGTCAGCAGAGCTGCTTTAGAGCCTAAGAACCAGGTCAGCAGAGCTGCTCTAGAGGCAGAGAACCAGGTCAGCAGAGCCGTTGTAGAGCCAGAGATCCAGGTCAGCAGAGCTGCTTCACAGCCTAAGAACCAGGTCACAGAGATGCTCTAGAGGCAGAGAACAAGGTCAGCAGAGCTGCTTTAGAGGCAGACAACAAGGTCAGCAGAGCTGCTTTAGAGGCAGAGAACCAGCTCAGCACAGCTACTCTAGAGCCAGAGAACCAGGTCAGCAGAGCCGTGTAGAGCCAGGATCCAGGTCAGCAGAGCTGCTTCACAGCCTAAGAACCAGGTCACAGAGATGCTCTAGAAGCAGAGAACAAGGTCAGCAGAGCTGCTTTAGAGGCAGAGAACAAGGTCAGCAGAGCTGCTTTAGAGGCAGAGAACCAGCTCAGCACAGCTACTCTAGAGCCAGAGAACCAGGTCAGCAGAGCTGCTTTAGAGCCATAGAACCAGTCCAGCAGACCTGCTTTAGAGCCAGAGAACCAGGTCAGCAGAGCCGATGTAGAGCCAGAGAACCAGGTCAGCAGAGCTGCTTTACAGCCTAAGAACCAGGTCTCAGAGCTGCTCTAGAGGCAGAGAACCAGGTCAGCAGAGCTGCTCTAGAGGCAGAGAACAAGGTCAGCAGAGCTGCTTTAGAGGCAGAGAACAAGGTCAGCAGAGCTGCTTTAGAGGCAGAGAACCAGGTCAGCAGAGCCATTGTAGAGCCAGAGAACTAGGTCAGCAGAGCTGCTTTAGAGCCTAAGAACCAGGTCAGCAGAGCTGCTCTAGAGGCAGAGAACCAGGTCAGCAGAGCTGCTTTAGAGGCAGAGAACCAGGTCAGCAGAACTGCTTTAGAGCCAGAGAACCATGTCAGCAGAGTCATTGTAGAGCCAGAGAACTAGGTCAGCAGAGCTGCTCTAGAGCCAGAGAACCAGGTCAGCAGAGCCGTTGTAGAGCCAGAGATCCAGGTCAGCAGAGCTGCTTCACAGCCTAAGAACCAGGTCACAGAGATGCTCTAGAGGCAGAGAACAAGGTCAGCAGATCTGCTTTAGAGACAGAGAACAAGGTCAGCAGAGCTGCTTTAGAGGCAGAGAACCAGCTCAGCACAGCTACTCTAGAGCCAGAGAACCAGGTCAGCAGAGCCGTTGTAGAGCCAGAGATCCAGGTCAGCAGAGCTGCTTCACAGCCTAAGAACCAGGTCACAGAGATGCTCTAGAGGCAGAGAACAAGGTCAGCAGAGCTGCTTTAGAGGCAGAGAACAAGGTCAGCAGAGCTGCTTTAGAGGCAGAGAACCAGCTCAGCACAGCTACTCTAGAGCCAGAGAACCAGGTCAGCAGAGCTGCTTTAGAGCCATAGAACCAGTCCAGCAGACCTGCTTTAGAGCCAGAGAACCAGGTCAGCAGAGCCGATGTAGAGCCAGAGAACCAGGTCAGCAGAGCTGCTTTACAGCCTAAGAACCAGGTCACAGAGCTGCTCTAGAGGCAGAGAACCAGGTCAGCAGAGATGCTCTAGAGGCAGAGAACAAGGTCAGCAGAGGTGCTTTAGAGGCAGAGAACCAGGTAAGCAGAGCTGCTCTAGAGGCAGAGAACCAGGTCAGCAGAGCTGCTTTAGAGGCAGAGAACCAGGTCAGCAGAGCTGCTTTAGAGCCAGAGAACCAGGTCAGCAGAGTCATTGTAGAGCCAGAGAACTAGGTCAGCAGAGCTGCTCTATAGCCCAAGAACCAGGTCAGAAAAGCTGCTTTAGAGCCAGAGAACCAGCTCAGCAGAGCTGCTCTAGAGCCAGAGAACCAGGTCAGAAGAGCTGCTTTAGAGCCAGAGAACCAGGTCAGCAGAACCGTTGTAGAGCCTGAGAATCAGGTCAGCAGAGCTGCTCTAAAGCCTGAGAACCAGGTAAGCAGAGCTGCTCTAAAGCCTAAGAACCAGGTCAGCAGAGCTGCTCTAGAGCCAGAAATCCAGGTCAGCAGAGCTGCTCTAGAGCCAGAGAACCAGGTCAGCAGAGCTGCTCTATAGCCAGAGAAACCAGGTCAGCAGAGCTGCTCTAGAGCCAGAGAAACCAGGTCAGCAGAGCTGCTTTAGAGGGAGAGAACCAGGTCAGCAGGGCTGCTCTAGAGCCAGAGAACCAGGTCAGCAGAGCTGCACTAGAGCCAGAGAACCAGGTCAGCAGAGCTGCTTCAGAGCCATACAACCAGGTCAGCAGAGCTGCTCTAGAGCCTAAGACCCAGGTCAGCAGAGCTGCTTTAGAGCCAGAGAACCAGGTCAGCAGAGCTGCGCTAGAGCCAGAGAACCGGGTCAGCAGAGCTGCTCTATAGCCAGAAAAACCAGGTCAGCAGAGCTGCTCTAGAGCCAGAGAAACCAGGTTAGCAGAGCTGCTTTAGAGGGAGAGAACCAGGTCAGCAGAGCTGCTCTAGAGCCAGAGAACCAGGTCAGCAGAGCTGCTCTAGAGCCAGAGAACCAGGTCAGCAGAGCTGCTTCAGAGCCATACAATCAGGTCAGCAGAGCTGCTCTAGAGCCTAAGACCCAGGTCAACAGAGCTGCTTTAGAGCCAGCGAACCAGGTCAGCAGAGCTGCTTTAGAGCCAGAGAACCAGGACAGGAGAGCCGTTGTAGAGCCAGAGAACCAGGTCAGCAGAGCTGCTGTAGAGCCAGAGAACCAGGTCAGCAGAGCTGCTGTAGAGCCAGAGAACTAGGTCAGCATAGAGCCAGAGAACCAGGGCAGCAGAGCTCCATTACAGCCTAACAACCAGGTCACAGCGCTGGTCTTGAGGCAGAGAACCAGGTCAGCAGAGCTGCTGTAGAGCCAGAGAGAACCAGGTCAGCAGAGCTGCTTTAGAGCCAGAGACTCAGGTCAGCAGAGCTGCTTTAGTGCCAGAGAACCAGGTCAGCAGAGCTGCTTTAGAGCAAGAGAACCAGGCCAGCAGAGCTGCTTTAGAGCCAGAGAACCAGGTCAGCAGAGCCGTTGTAGAGCCAGAGAAATATGTCAGCAGAGCTGCTCTAAAGCCTAAGAACAAGGTCAGCAGAGCTGCTGTAGAGTCCAAGAACCAGGTCAGCAGTGCTGCTCTAGAGCCAGAGAACCAGCTCAAAAGAGCTGCTCTAGTGCCAGAGAACCAGGTCAGCAGAGCTGCTTTAGAGCCATAGAACCAGGCCAGCAGACCTGCTTTAGAGCCAGAGAACCAGGTCAGCAGAGCCGTTGTAGAGCCAGAGAACAAGGTCAGCAGAGCTGCTTTACAACCTAAGAACCAGGTCACAGAGCTGCTCTAGAGGCAGAGAACCAGGTCAGCAGAGCTGCTCTAGAGGCAGAGAACAAGGTCAGCAGAGCTTCTTTAGAGGCAGAGAACAAGGTCAGCAGAGCTGCTTTAGAGGCAGAGAACCAGGTCAGCAGAGCCATTGTAGAGCCAGAGAACTAGGTCAGCAGAGCTGCTTTAGAGCCTAAGAACCAGGTCAGCAGAGCTGCTCTAGAGGCAGAGAACCAGGTCAGCAGAGCTGCTTTAGAGGCAGAGAACCAGGTCAGCAGAGCTGCTTTAGAGCCAGAGAACCAGGTCAGCAGAGTCATTGTAGAGCCAGAGAACTAGGTCAGCAGAGCTGCTCTAGAGCCCAAGAACCAGGTCAGAAAAGCTGCTTTAGAGCCAGAGAACCAGCTCAGCAGAGCTGCTCTAGAGCCAGAGAACCAGGTCAGCAGAGCCATTGTAGAGCCAGAGAACCAGGTCAGCAGAGCTGCTTTACAGCCTAAGAACCAGGTCCCAGAGATGCTCTAGAGGCAGAGAACAATGTCAGCAGAGCTGCTTTAGAGGCAGAGAACAATGTCAGCAGAGCTGCTTTAGAGGCAGAGAACCAGCTCAGCACAGCTACTCTAGAGCCAGAGAACCAGGTCAGCAGAGCTGCTTTAGAGCCATAGAACCAGTCCAGCAGACCTGCTTTAGAGCCAGAGAACCAGGTCAGCAGAGCCGATGTAGAGCCAGAGAACTAGGTCAGCAGAGCTGCTTTACAGCCTAAGAACCAGGTCACAGAGCTGCTCTAGAGGCAGAGAACCAGGTCAGCAGAGATGCTCTAGAGGCAGAGAACAAGTTCAGCAGAGCTGCTTTAGCGGCAGAGAACCAGGTAAGCAGAGCTGCTCTAGAGGCAGAGAACCAGGTCAGCAGAGCTGCTTTAGAGGCAGAGAACCAGGTCAGCAGAGCCGCTTTAGAGCCAGAGAACCAGGTCAGCAGAGTCATTGTAGAGCCAGAGAACTAGGTCAGCAGAGCTGCTCTAGAGCCCAAGAACCAGGTCAGAAAAGCTGCTTTAGAGCCAGAGAACCAGCTCAGCAGAGCTGCTCTAGAGCCAGAGAACCAGGTCAGAAGAGCTGCTTTAGAGCCAGAGAACCAGGTCAGCAGAACCATTGTAGAGCCTGAGAATCAGGTCAGCAGAGCTGCTCTAAAGCCTAAGAACCAGGTAAGCAGAGCTGCTCTAAAGCCTAAGAACCAGGTCAGCAGAGCTGCTCTAGAGCCAGAAAACCAGGTCAGCAGAGCTGCTCTAGAGCCAGAGAACCAGGTCAGCAGAGCTGCTCTATAGCCAGAGAAACCAGGTCAGCAGAGCTGCTCTAGAGCCAGAGAAACCAGGTCAGCAGAGCTGCTTTAGAGGGAGAGAACCAGGTCAGCAGAGCTGCTCTAGAGCTAGAGAACCAGGTCAGCAGAGCTGCTCTAGAGCCAGAGAACCAGGTCAGCAGAGCTGCTTCAGAGCCATACAACCAGGTCAGCAGAGCTGCTCTAGAGCCTAAGACCCAGGTCAGCAGAGCTGCTTTAGAGCCAGAGAACCAGGTCAGCAGAGCTGCGTTAGAGCCAGAGAACCAGGACAGCAGACCCATTGTAGAGTCAGAGAACCAGGTCAGCAGAGCTGCTGTAGAGCCAGAGAACCAGGTCAGCAGAGCTGCTGTAGAGCCAGAGAACTAGGTCAGAATAGAGCCAGAGAACCAGGTCAGCAGAGCTGCTGTAGAGCCAGAGAACCAGGGCAGCAGAGCTGCTTTACAGTCTAAGAACCAGGTCACGGAGCTGCTCTAGAGGCAGAGAACCAGGTCAGCAGAGCTGCTGTAGAGCCAGAGAGAACCAGGTCAGCAGAGCGGCTTTAGAGCCAGAGACCCAGGTCAGCAGAGCTGTGTTAGTGCCAGAGAGCCAGGTCAGCAGAGCTGCTTTAGAGCAAGAGAACCAGGCCAGCAGAGCTGCTTTAGAGGCAGAGAACCAGGTCAGCAGA